>NC_039275.1:3927818-3950318 GCF_003368295.1 Carassius auratus
ATACACAGTCTCCACCAGAACGTCGGTGAGGCTAATGAATCTGCTACACCTCTCAATACCAACCCGACTGATGACACACCGATAGAGGAGCCTTACCCAGGTTTTGAATCTCAAGTGCAGCAAATTCTACAAGACGCTAATGCACTTCAAGCGATACGGATCGTCAAGGACTCAGACAAGTTCTGTATAAGTTCAAGGAATCCTTTGCCAAAGACTCTCTAGATTGTGGTCTCACCAACCTCCACACGGTGCGCATCCCTACGCACCCTGATGCTCCTCCCACTTTTGTCAGACAGTACAAGATTCCCATCGCCTCACACGAACCAGTGCAGGAGATCATCGAATCTATGCTGGAAAGGGGGTCATCCGTCCATGCAACAGCACCTACTCAGCCCCCATCTGGCCCGTCCTCAAACCTAACGGCAAATGGCGACCCACCATTGACTACAGGAAACTGAATCAACAGGGCCGCTGTCACGATGGCCCATGACCCAGCTAGAACAGCAGAACTACCCCGAATCAGAGGAGCCACAATCTTCTCTATCCCACTTGGATTGTGGCCTCTGGATTCTTGGACTATTTCTCGGTGCATGCACCCGGGAAGGACACAACAACAAAGTTGGCATTCACATCTGGGCAACAGACAGCTTCCACCTTCAACAGGAGGTCCGTTCGGCTAACGCCAAACTCAGCCAGCCGAATTCAACATCTTTCTGAACAAAGCCTGCTCCAGACGCTTAGAATGAGACGGGCAACTCTGATTCTACTTGTAAGACGATGTTCTCATGAAGAGCACAACGGTGGCCGACCACCCTGAAAGAATAAGACTATGTTTTAACCAATTATCCACCGCCGGAGCCAGATCGCCCTCCACAAAGGACAGTGGTGCCAAACTAAGGGTTAACTACGTGGGCCTGTCTCATCGGATCCCCAAGGCATTGAACCTCAGTCAAACCGTATTTCATTGCCATTCAAAACATCAAGCCTCCCACCAACGTCTCTGAGCTGCGGAGTTTTCTAGGGGTATGCAATTACTCTCGACAGTTCATCGAAAACTACTCAGACATGCCAAACTCTGACAGCTCTGCTAAAAAAGACTGCCCTTTCGTCTGGTCAGAGGCTCAAGAACACGCCATGAAAGAACTAAAAAGACATTTATGCACAGCCCCGTGTCTTGCTTACCCTGATCCACAAAAGGAATTCTACCTTGAAGCTGGATTTTCCAACCAATGTCTCAGTGGCTGGCCTGTACCAACGGCATGACCAAGACAAGAAAGTAGTTGGCCTATGCCAGCAAGACACATGCTTCCACCAGAGTGTAAGTTCTCAGACTGTGAAAAAGCTCTGCTCTGCACTGTATGGGCCATTCAGCGATTCTCCAATTACATTGGGGCACCAGAAAGTCATCATAGAGACTTGCCACCAGCCAGTAATGTTTCCTCAACAGCCCACGAATCCGAGATGGCGTGGTCACCCAATTCACGCATAGGCCACATGGTTAATGGCTCTCCAAGGGCGCAATGTTGAGGCTACGGTATGCACAGAAATCACAAGTCTGCACTGGGCAATGGCCTGGCCGCATGCCAAAACTGTCTGATAACACATCTGCAGAAGAAATGGCTGTGCAAGAACCTCAACAGCAACAACCGACCTGGTCACAGGTACTTTGAGAGAATGCGTGTCAGGGCATGCTCACAGCCTACGTCGATGGATGCTCCTACAACCATGATGGCATCCTTAAGGCAGGGTGCAGGAGTGCTGTGGGTCAACGACCAGCCGTGTTCCCCCACAACACTTCAAGTTAGGTCCCCAGTCATCACAATATGCAGAAATAGCAGCCATTCTCATAACTCTGCAGATCGCATCAGCCCCATGACATCAGAGAAATCCTCATCTGTACAGACTCTAACTAGCCAGACTCAGTTTTGTGTGCCACCTTCCGGGCTGGAAACAGAATGGTTTCAACACGGCAAACAACAAGCCAGTCAAACACCAACACCTGTTCCAAGAATGTTGATAACATCACCGAATATGCGCAATATGACTGTGTACTGGAGAAGGTAAAAGGACCACTCTAAGCTACCAGGGCTGGACAAAGACTTTGAATGATAAAACCGACGCCTCGCCAAAACAGGCGCACTACACGGGGAGGTGGTGGTCACCCCCAGAACCCCACACCCAGCCCCGATGTTGCAGTTGTTAACCCGCAGCAAACGACCTTCACCTGTGGCAGTGCCCGCCTCACAAATCGCTATCGCTAACTCCGCAGATCTTCCAACAACGACATTGGCGGATATGCAAGCCTCTGACACTGCCATAAAGACAATTCTTAACCACCTCTCTGACCCCTCCACCACCCTATCACTGAAGCTGAACTCAATTGATGACTCGTGCCTCCGACACCTATATAACCACCAGACACATGCTACGTGTACAAGACGACATTCTGTGGTTTGCAACCTGATGACAGCACATCGCCACGGCTCGTGGTGCCACGGATGCCCAAAAGGGGGTAATGCTAATGTACGCCCACGACACACCATGTGCTGGACACCCACGGTGCCCAGAGCCACGTATGACACAGCTGAGACAGTGGCATTTTTGGCCCCGGCATGCAACAAGATGTGGCAGAGTACGTCCAAGAGAATGTCTGTGTGCTGCCAGTTCACACCAGCAAACCCCAAACCACAGAGCCCCACTGCAACGCAGAGGGATCACGTTCCCGTGGTCAGACCTCCAAATCGACTGGGTAGGGCCCCTGCCCAGATCAACAAGAGGCAACAAGTACTTTCTCACGGTGGTGTGCCAGTTTACCAAGTGGGTAGAGTGTCTGCCAGCACCCAATGACACTGCCCAAACCACTGCATACCTCCTGATGAACCATATCTTCTCCCGGTTCGGATTGCCACTGAGAGTCAACTCAGACAGAGGTACCCACTTCACGGCCGAGATCATGCAACAGATCTGGAAATGCCTAGGGGTACAAGCTAAACTACACATCAGCCACCATCCAATTGCATCCGGCCAGGTAGAGAGATCGAACCGAGCGGTGGTCGCCATGCTGAAAAAGTATGTGTCTGCTAATCAGAAAGACTGGGATGTGAAACTACCCCTTGTGTTGATGGCCATCAGAGCCACCCCACAGGAATCAACACGGGTGTCCCCTTTTGAACTCATGACTGGGCGGCAGATGACCCTGCCACTACACTTGCTGTATCAACCAGGAGACTCCAACCTTGTCACCGCTTACACCACATTCCAGTACCTTGACGAGCTCCATAGACACTTGAAAACAACGTTTGCTTTTGCCCAGCAACACCTGCAAAAAAGCGCTGAAGGACAGAAAGCATACTATGGACCGGAAAGCGTCACACCAGGAACTGAATGTGGGCGACAGGGTCTTGTATTACCGCTTCACCCCGCCAACTCAGACAGGCCCCCAGCGGCTGTCAAAGAAATTCCTGCCACACTGGACGGGACCTCATGAGATTATGAACAAACTCTCCCCAGTTGCGTACCAAATCCAGCTAAGCCGGGGATCGAGAGAACCAGTTCTCAAATGGGTCCACCGTAACCAGATTAAGAGACATGTGGCCACTAGCAGAGAAAGACAGGGAGGGGCCAATGCAAGCTAAACACCAACCGCCGCCATCGAAGCGAAAAGACTGTCCCATCCAACCCGGGACAAACCTCACTGACCTGTTCCCTCTCTCTCTTTTCCCTTTTCCTCCCCATCTCTCTCTCTCTCTGGCCTGTAACAGGATGCTGCTGTGGATTCTCATCCTGTGCCTCCAGTCAACCAGAGGCCAGCCGTCATCAGACATCATCACACCGGGTCCTGCCTCGGGCATTGTATTGAGAGAGCAACCAGGACTCCTGATCACAAATTGTCGGACGTACACCCAGAAAGTATACGTTCGACTCGACCCCCGCAACGTCTACAGAGCACACTACCCCCCGCGCAGTAGCCCAGTACAGCTGGGCCGGTGCCCGTTGGACAGAGGACTCCCTCCAACACGCCGAGGCCGATGTCAAGCACATGCTCAACCAACTTGAGAAGATGACTGTTACCCAGGCGGAACTAGGTGGACACAACCGCCGCCCCAAACGTTTCCTGGGAGCGCTGCTCGGAGCCGCCGCTGCTGTTGGAACTCTGTTCAACATTGGTATGTCCAGTGTCAATGCAGTTAATATAGCCACTGTGAGACGGCATGTGGCTGAAATTCAGACTGAACTTCCACAGCTAAAAGAGCAACTCACTACACAGAGTGCATCCTTGCAAACCATTGGAAAGACTTTGAAAGGAACGGTGGTCATTCTCAACACCCACAGCGTGCTTTTGAACCAGACCATGAACTCCATGAAACAGCTGTTCACCGTTTTCCAGAATGACTTTGCCCAAACGCAGCTGGTCACAGCATTAATGACTGACATGCTACGGGAAGTGAGTTCTTCCATCGACAGTTTAGCCATGGGAAGAATTCCACCATACCTGATACCCCTAAGCCTGGTGCAAAACGTGCTGACTTCCGCCATCACCACACCCACTGATCCTATGCAAATCCACCTTGCCTACTCTCTAGGTAGCGCTATTCCCCTTTACGTGGATCCTGAGCAGAAGGAGATGAGTTTCCTCCTGAACTTACCCATCATAGAGTCAAGCCGAATCTACAGACTCAAAGACATTGTTAATGTGGGGTTCTGGAAGGATAACACTCATATCAAGATACGTACCCCTGAGGTGGTGGCGTACCATGACAGCAACACCCAGCTGTACTTAGCCCCAAACCTGCACATGTGCACCCTAACTAAAGACATTCACTACCTCTGCCCCAGCAAACCGTTTCTCAGAGACAATACTGATGGAATCTGCGGGTTGCAACCCATGATCAGCGACACGCGTTGCCCTGCCGACGCCCAGCCTCGCAGCCACGTCACCGAGACGCAAGCTGAGATTGTAGGTGATAGATGGCTCGTTAACACTCCAGTACGTACCGCTACACTGACCTACGACCAGCATGACACAGCCACCCGTGTCAATCTGCTTGACCAGAGCATGTGGATTCAAGTCCCACGAGGGGCCATCCTCCACCTCGACGATCTGGCCTTATACCATCTTCCGAGTGAAGAGTACCAATCAGAACTAGAAATCCCATCCTTCTTCAAGAACTACAACTTCACCCTAGGTCTGGAGTTGGAACTGTGGATTGAAAAAGGCGGGCCTCAGCTCATTGACATTGCTCCCGTCGACGCAGCCCTCCAAGCCTTGTCTCGATTGCCCATCCTGAACACCTCACCTGTTGTCCAAGCCTGGACTGCAGCTGACACAGCACTGTGTATCTCCATGGTCGTCGGCCACACCCTGACCCTTGGCGTGGCCTTAGTCCTATACAGGAAACTCAACGAGATGCGAATCTCTGCAGCTAAACTCAAGACAACTAGGATTGGAGGTCTCCGATGGAGACCCCGAAGGGAAGGTACCACACCAGAGACGGATAAGGACCTCATCGAGTTGAGTCCCCAGCCCTAACAAACACCTGCTATCCGACTGTCAGGATTCACCTGCCATCCGACCATGGTGGTGGGTGTTGTCCGATAATGACCACAGGGCATCATCCGACCACAAAGGGGGAGATGTAACACCAATGGGCGGATGGTATTCAACCATCTGTTCCATATTAATGAATCCTGACCCCTTTTGACACATTCTACACTCAAAAACCAGAACGTGAGTTAAAGAAAAACAAGGACCTTAGTTTTACAACCCTCTTACAACATAACTCACCACCCTGGGCGCCAGCAGGACGGCAACGTCCTGGCGGGGATGAGAGTTATAACACCTTGGAGACTATCCAGAGATGCGATATCGAACTTCAAAAGGGAAGACAAACACCCCCGCCTTTCGATCGCACATTCCAGCGCAAAAAGACGCACACACCTTCACAAACAGGCACAAGCAATTTTGCTAGCCCATGGACCTTTTTTACTAAAACTACCTCTAAATGTATTTTAATATCTCCCGTTTTATGCTCAAATGTATGTATGAGGCATAGTGGAATATATGAATGTTACTGTGTGTTTAATGCAAACTTTATATGCATTTAGTTAAGAATAACTAAATATCAATGTATACTTGATGGATAAAACTATAGTTCTTGGTGTCTGTATAATCGTAAAAACACGACTGTAACGAATCTTGATAGCAAACTACAAAAAGATGCATTGTTTCAGAGGAACGATCTTGCTTAAGAAAAATGTTTAATTTTGTCATCACCATAAATTAGACCAGTGGGCGGAGATCAGCAAACAAAGAAGATTTTTCCCGCCTCAGTTTGTTTACACTTCATTGGATCATACTCAAAATTAGGCGTGAACCTAGGTTCACGTAAAAGCTCGGGGAAACCGATGTTCTTTGCATTCCGCCAGAGAGAAAAAGGGATTCCCAGCTTTGCAACCGGACTTCAAGAAGTTCTCCGTTTATTCTTCGTTACTTTTCGTTTCATTTTAGTTTTTCTTTATTGTCTTCGGATATTTGACTTCGTTCAATTGTCTTCACGAGCCAAACGAACTTAAGTCTAATCATCTTTTGGCAAAGTTTACCTTCGCGTTAACCATCGAGCTCACGCATCACCTGCTTTGAAAAGAACCGCGCTGAGGCCGCACGGACGGACAATTTGAGCGCAGCTACACACAAGAGCCAGATCAAAGCAAGTACTTTCTTATATCGCAACTAAAATTGCTGTTTAAGGTTGTCTAGACTATTCCATGTTTGTGAAATTATTCAATGACTTGGGGTCTCTTGCAAAGTTAACTGTTTGAAATTGCCACGCTGAGATTGGTTTTCACTTTCACTTTCTCTCCCTCTCTCTCTCTCTTTATCTCTTTCTCTCATTTATCTCATTATTATTCTTGTTCGTTTACCTTGTTTAAATTGTATTTTCGTTTTGCTATATACTCATATTTACTCCGTGTGAATTGTAGTTATGTACTCTTTAGTCTGTTTTTATTAAATCCTATAATTTGCTTGAATTGAATTGTTTTATTGCTCATTGAGATCGAAGTCCCTGAATCGTGTGATCTAAGCTACGAGCTTTATTTTATGTGAAATATTTTCAGTAATCTTAGTAGTACAGACACAGAAAATATTGTTTTTTCCTGATCAGAAGATTAATATTTCTTGGAGTTTGTAAGAAGGGTATTTTTATTGAATTTTGATAAGGAAGTCTAGCTTCCAGTTCGCTGGACGAACAGATTGTCTAGAGTAACTTAAATTAATTCTAGTAAAGGTTACCTTTAAATGATTAAATATTCCCTCTTTGGGTAATTTAATATTTGTAAGCAATAAGCACGCTATATTCATAGACTCATGAATATTCACTTAATTTGAGTTAATTATTCCCCAGAAAGTGATTGTTGCTACAGTACTTAATAAAAAACAAAAACATTTTTAGTTTATTTTTATTTAATTTATTTATTTTATTCAGCTTTATTTATTACCGTAAACTTTTTTTTTTTTTTTTTTTTACAAGGCAACATTTTTTTTTATTAAACTTTGTTATAATTTTCAATAATGAAAATGCTTTTTAATGGTTTTAGTTAACGATATGGTATTATAATAGTATAGTATTATATATACTATGTGTGTTTTGAATTAGATTTTTATTTTGAGTTTTAATACTTTTTTGTACCTTTTTTAATTTTTTTTATTTCTATTTATCCTTATTTTAGTCATTGTAGTGTTACAACTTACACTTGTTTCATCTTATATTTATATTCATCTAATATTTATATTTTATTTAATTGAAGCTTTATTACAATAACAACAAATATTTTTAATTGTTTAGGTAACAATAACAAGACTGCCCATAAGCCCAAGTATTAAATCCATAACTCATCCTACACCGTTTGTACACCATATACAGTACACACAGAAATCAGCAGTTTTTTTACTTTGAGGCCTCAAGTTCTTTCTAGAGACTCAAATATCATAGAGACTTTAGGATGGACTGTTATTTTGATTTGGGTCACCCGACTAGAAACCACCCAAACACCATAGCAATGCAATTAAAACATCCTCGTAGCATCGGGTTTTTCACGGCAAACACCACTCACGCTCTCTTCAGAAAATGTGAAAATGAGTTCTGTATTCTACAACTTTCCTTCTACCTCAGTGTCCCTGTTCTAATGTGCTAATGACTACGGCTGTCACAGGCTGAGCCACACTAGCAGGTTCACGAGCAGCAGGTCCATTAGGTATTCCTGTCACGCCGGTGGCCGCAGCCCACAGAGCTGATATAAATAGGTTGCAGCAGGCCTGAAACCGGGACTCTCCTCTCCTCTCCTGTCCTCTCCTCCCCGACTTTATCACCCGTGTCCTGCACGTGTTAGCGGGGTGTGATCTCTGCTGCTTTCTCTTTGTCTCTCTCTCTGTTCACACACTCTCTTGTGCCCGTGTGGGAGAGAGTTCACAGAAGTGTGAGCTTTAGTCCTCCATAATCTACTGCATTCATTGCATTACACTTTTAAAGGCATGGTTCAGTCAGACGTGAAAATTCATGTGTTTTTGTCACTCAGGTAATTCATTGTTTTTATGTTTTATGATCTATATAAAATACACATATATATTGTACAGAAAGCACAATTTTCAATCAGATTTGAGGAAATGTAGCATTGCATCACTTGCTCATCAATGGATCCTCTGCAGTGAATGGGTGCCGTCAGAATGAGAGTCCAAACAGCTGATAAAAACATCACAGTAATCCACAGCACTCCAGTCTATTAATTAATGTCTTGTGAATTGAAAAGCTGCACCATTATGACATTTGTAGCTTCAAACCATTGCTTTCAGAACAAAATATGAGTCAGTTATCCATAATATTGCTTTTCCAGTGAAAAAGTGGTCTTGTCTGAATCAGGAAAGAAATCTGCACAGATCTAGCACTGTTTTAGAAGTCAAACTAACTGTTATAATAAACAAACATGTGAGTGGATTTTGGTGGAGGAAACGTTGTTATGAATTGTGGACTCTGGACTCTTTTGGCCAGAATCAACAGTTTGAAGTTAATACATCTTAATGATGGATTTGTTTCTTACAAACACGCAGCTTTTGGCTTCTTAAGATGTTAACTGATGGACTGGAGTGGTGTGGATTACTTGTGGATTATTTTGATGTTTTTATCAGCTGTTTGGACTCTCATTCTGACGGCACCCATTTACTGTAGAGGATCAATTGGTGAGCAAGAGATGTAATACTGCATTTCCCCAAATCTGATGAAGAAACAAACTCATCTACATCTTGGATGGCCTGAGGGCATAAATTTCCAGCAAATTTTAATTTTTGGGAGAACTGCTCCTTTAATATTGCTTAGTGATTCAAAGAAAACTGTAATGTATTATCTTGAAATAATCACAATATTGTAATGCTTTAATAATGTGTTTTTTAAATGTTTTCAAGTGGTTGTGGGTTCAGTTCCCAGGGAACACATGTTAGGTAAAAACCGTTAGCCTGAATGCACTGTAAGTTGATTTGGATGAAAGCATCTGCTAAATGCATTAATTTTTTTTATTTTTTTTTAAAGCTACCACTTGCAAATAATCCATGGTACTTAAAAAAAAAGTATCCGAGTGTCTGAGTACATTAGAAACTAGTTTACTATTTGCATATGCATCTTACAGACAGCATAACTGTATGCGTAAGCTAATCTGTTCCTCGTTTTATGAGCTGCCTAAGTTGTCCAAAAGCATGTCAAGCCAATTCTATAGAGAGACTTCAGAGCCAGTTAAACACAGTAAACATGCATCAAACTGCTTGCTATTTTGCATTGGTGACAAAATGTCCATACAGCGAGTTGAGAATGTAGGACATCAGATGAACAACAGCAGCGGCTGGTGCTTTTTAGGAATATATATATATATATATATATATATATATATATATATATATATATATATATATATATATATATATATATATATATATATATAAATTATTCAGCTAGTTGCCAAGGTAATATAATGTATTTTTTTTTGTCAGTTTAACTTGATGTACTAAAATAACCAAAAATACATTTTTTTTTATAAAAACTAAATAGCCATAGTACAAAACAACTCATAAAAGTGATAAATACATAAAACTTTAACTAAAATTAAACTGTAGAAATTTTTTTTTTAAAATATTTATTAAAAAAACAAGAATTTTTATATAATTATATACAATTATATATAATATAATATATAATTGTTACATTTTTTACAGTTTTTTCTTTTCTTTAAAAAAACCTACATAGATATTATGCTCTTTCTCTCTCACTTTTTTTTTTTTACAGTGACAGAAGTATTGTTTAGAGACACTTTGCAGTCCGACGTGAACCTGCATCATCATCATCACCATGGCTCAGTGTGTCTGTAGCCCATGCATGAATGGCTGTGCTCAGACTCTTGTAAGTGTGTGTGTGTGTGTGTGTGTGAGATCCTGTAGCACTACAGCTGTTTAGCACACGTCGGCCCTCGCCGCAGAGCCCTGGTTTGTTATGCTTCTAAAACGAATGCCTTGTCTGCATGTGTACGGACAAGACATTTGTCATTTAGAGTGGCGTTTCTACAGACAGTGTGTTCATGTTTGTGTGTGTGTGTGTTTTATAAATATCTCTCTCGCTGTAGCCAGGTGGAATTGATGCGCTTCAGCACATTTTGCAGGGTGTCGTCAGCGGAGGCTTTAATTTTTACAGTCCTGACAGCACGAGGTCTCGAGCTCAAGAGATGCAACGCCAGAGTGATGCTACTGCTGTGCAAATGTTGGACGTGTTTGCGGATGCAGCATCGGCGTCAAACACACACACACACACACAGAGTCGCAGACAAAACAGCCATCGCTCTGTGTCACAGAATAGGGTCAGACGTATAAAGAGCATCTGCAGCATCTCTTTGTCTTTAGATCTCACACACCTGGAGGAAATACCCACATTTATTTGGTCCCTTGCTGCTTGCTAAAATGTGCAGTATTCAGCTGTATCCCACAATGCAGTGCACTTGACTGCTTCTAGCATGATGAAGGCATGCTTTTTTTTATTTTTTATCAAAAAAATCATTTTCATGTGTTAGATTTCGGGACAGTAGGATTGTGCAAAATTCAGAATGTAAGAATCGATTCTCTTTCATTGAATGAGTGTGAATTTGAACTGATCTTGTCACAACACACAGGAAGTTGTAGTTTGAATTCAAATGACAGGAAGAAGAATTTACTGAAGTGCAATGATCTACAAAAGGTTATGTCATCCATCCATCATTCCGTCTGTCATTCTTCCTGCGTTCCATCCATCCATTGTTCTGTCTACCTGTCATTCTGTCAGTTGTTCTATCCTTTTATCCATCCATCCATGTATTGTTCTGTATATATCGTTCCATCCATCGTTCCATCCATCCAATAATCTATGCAGAAGAGACAATATTTCCTAAGATGAAAGAAGGAAGTCTTGTACAGAGGTTTGATGTGAGCCTCAAAGGTCAGATGAGAGTCCCAGGTTGCTAACTGATGTTGAAAGTGAAATATTCTGTCCAGAAAAGGTAACGCTGGTAATTCCAGATGTCCGGACTTAAACTGTTTAACTGCTCTTTACTTATTTATTCATTCGTTACAAAAATTGAGAAAGTAAACTATTGAATGTATTTAGGTTCATTTTATTCCTCAAGATGTTCTGTATATGGAGAGCGGATATATAAATGTGACCGAATGTAAACGGTCAAAGCTGGCAGAGTTATACGATGTTGCTGTTTTGTTTGCTTATGAGCAGAAAACACACGATGTGTAGAAATGAGGCCAGATTCTCTCGGTCTGCGATGCGTGCTTGCGGATGTCAAGGAGTGAGCCGCTGCTCGCTGGCACAAACACACTCAAATTAGCCAATAAAAACGTGTGAAATGGGTGCCGGAGCGCCGGCCGAGGACATGCCAAAAGAAATGAACATCAGCTCTCTTTGACACACACCAGGAGCGGCTGAGACGCGAGGCGGGGGGAAGATGGGAACGACAGAACGCAGGAGCTGAGTCAGAGAGCAGCTTTAGTGTTTGTAATCAAAGCGGTGACATGTGTTTGCAGAGCGCCATCAGCTCAGTCAAGCCAAATGTGCCGCTCTCAAATGACTCGTCCACACACACAAAAAACACCGACAGCTGACTGTGATGTGCGTAGACCATTCAGAAGTGTGAAGTAAACGTGTGAGTGGAGCATTCGTGGATAACTCTGACCATTTGCTGGTATGTGGCTGGTGGAGATAAATGGTGTTTTTGTTCGTCATTTACTGCACCCTTAAGTTGTTCAAAACTGGGCACCAAAGAAGATATTTTGAAGAAAGTTGGTAACTAAACAGTTGACGGCAGCCATTGACTTCCTTAGTATGAAAACAATACTATGGAAGTCAATGGCTACCATTAACTGTTTGGCTACCCTGTGTTTTGAGACATAAAAGAAAAACCAGTGTAACAGCAGAACATACTTCAAACGCAAGGATACATCAGGGCTTAAAGACAAGACTATAAATACCAAGTAAAAATGTGAACCCGAATCAGACGACCGAAATAAGCATGAAACGGACCACATAACAAATTACACAATAAAAGAAATTACTTGAATTTAGAACATGAGCAAAATTCCAACCAGATGTGACAAAGAGTGAAAAAAGCTATAATAGTTCTTCTATTTTCAGCATTTTCATAAATGAATACATTTTTTTTATTTATTTTATTTTATTAAAAATATTATTTATTTGTATTATATTTATGATTTATACTTTCATCATTTTATTTATAATTTAATTATAAATATATATTGTTTACTTAAAAAAATAGTTTTATTTAGATCAGAAAAAGGCAGTACAACACAAAATTCCATAATGTATAAGTACTTAAAATATTTGCATTAAAGCAATGAGAAGGATATTATTATTAATATTCTTCTTCTTATTATTATTATTAGTAATAATAAAAGTAAATGACATTTATTTATTTATTTGTTTGTTTGGGGGTTAAATATAATAACATTTTAATTTAATAAGAAATAATATAACATTGCAATATATATATATATATATATATATAAATATTAAATTGTCCTAAAAAATAGACTTCATTGTCTTTATGAGAAATACAATGTATTATTTCCTTATTTTGTTTTTGTGGCGATATAAGACCTAAATATGTTCTTGACCTGTTTCCTGAGATTCATCCATGAAGAAAGATGAGATTCTTTCTGGGAAGCTTTCTTTGGATTTCAGAAATCATATAATAATAATTTTGCATTGCATATACATCTCACTATTCATCAACGGGACACAGAATGCATGTCAAATAAAGTATGATTCTTTAATTGACACATAAGTCTTTCCCACTGGTAAATGCAGCACGGTTGTGGTGTTGATGTACACTTAATATCGTGAAGGCGGCAGCAGATATTGTAAGTCTGATTGAACAATAGTCTGTGCATCATAAAGAATTTTACCTGGTATAAGGATTCATTATTTTTCTCTCCCAGACTTCCAAAATCTCCTGTGTCGGTTTTGAACTCCCACTGTCTGTTTAGGGCAACAGAAGTCTGGAATCTCCAGAGTTTTCATTGAACATGGTGTCGAGCTCTGAAGTGTTATTTCAGTGGAATCTAAACACACTAATTGAATATCATAACTTTGTGAAGCTGCCTCTCCTAAAGGTACCTGAAATTTTAATTTAGACTTCAAAAGAGCTCCGACTTTAAAGTAAATCTATTGTTTTTCATTTAGATTCACAATTTACTCCTTTCTCTCTCTCGCAAGTGGCGTGCCGTACGTAGTTATGATTGATCTGGCAATTAAAATATGCAGAGAAGGAAAAAATATTAACCGCTTCTTTTTGTTTTAGAAAACAGCCAACCGTTTTTTTTTCCCAGATAATTAAATTTTGCACATTGATATTCTTTACGTGGCATTCATCTCCCTCATTATTTTTCCATTTTCATCTTTCTGCCGAGAGATCGATAGATTGATAAGATGATGTTGCTAATCTTAAATAATTTAAGAGGAGAAAAGTTACACTTACTTTGCTGCTGGCAAAGTGTTTGAACTTTAATTCTCCTCTGGAGTTTCACGCAAGCCTTCATTCGCTCGCAAACAAAAGTCACTCGCCTTACTGTCGCTATTTCAGAGCTGGAAGAATTCATTCATTCATTGCCTTCATTGCTATTTTTCTTGGAAAATATATAAAGTAAAATGCTGCATATTACAGATCGATGGTTGTCAAGACTAATACCCCAAACTTAGAGAGAAATGGCAATTCAAAGAGAGAGCATAAAGTAGGCCAATTAGTACCTTGGGAGCGTTTTGCGGCGAGAGATAGCGACGTGTCATTTGCGCTAACGCTGAGGCCGATTGTTTATAATATGACCTGACAGTTTGGGGCTCTCCAGTATCGGATTAAGCACAATACTAATTAACATTTGGCTGTGTGAGAAGCTAGTGTGGTGCTCAAAGGAGAGAGAAACACGAAACATGCATTGTGTCTTATTTTCTGCTGTAGGAAAAGGCAGGAGTCTCCATTAAACAAGTCATCTTTCTTTGACCGTTTGGATCAGAAATCTGTGGCTTCCTAAATTCGAAATCTTAAGAAATAGATGATTTGATCAAACCTCTAACCCTAAAATTTCAAGGTCAGTGCTTGGTCCTATTTGAAGTCATCCTAACAGGAGTAGTAGGGCAGTTTAATAAGCATATTTCTTAAAGGTCCCATGACATGGATTATTTCCTTTTCTTTAAATGCTTTTTAATGTGTCCTTAGGTGTATTTATATTGTTAGTATGATTTTTACATTTAAAATTTAGAAATAAAAAGCATTTTTATATCCTGACATTAGCCCTCTGGCTAGAATGCATTGGCTTGAATTACTATTACAGCTGTCGAGATTAACGAATCGTGGAAGTGTTGATTATATAATTATTTTTTTCTATCTTTTCCCATCACATGAAAGGCTGCAGTGATGAGCATTGAGTAGACAGAGTCTGTTTATCGCGTGGATGCAGTGATCTCGTCATTATTGCAACACGTTTTCTCTCACAAAATGCTTTCACCAAGGCTAACAGCAAACACATGAACACAGTAAGAGCTCCGTTGTGCAGCATAACAGCGTCATTCATTGTAACGGCAGTTTGGGCAAGTGTGCAGATATACTCGCGATGTGTAACAGCTCCGGGAAAAAGCGAGCGTTCTTTGATCGATCTCTAGTTAAATCACAATTTAAATAACAGATTTGTTTCATGATACTAAGAGAGACAACGTGAAGTTGATCGTTTAGTCACTGGCTTGATTCACTGATGCATCAGTATTAAACGATTTAGAAAGAAAGTCTGTGTGAACTTGAATGATTAGCTACACATCAGAAATCACTGATCACAGATCAGGCATTAATGAACACTGTTACTCACTGTTTGTGGCGGTGCTGTCGAATCCATATCATAAAAGTCTGTTTGAAACGCCTGTGCTGACATTGCGACTGAATTATATGTAAATATTTGGGCGGGCAAAGCAGAGAAAGGGGAGGTAACAATTCTCGTTACAATGTCACAACGAGGAGATTCAAGATCAGCCCGTTTGAGCTTCCATTTTCTCAAAGGCAGAGAAAGATAGAAAAATCTCAATTTACACCGATTCAAATTTCTAGAAACTTGGGGAGCATATACAGGCTAGGGGAACTCATATTAATGTTAAAAAACTTCAGAAAGTGAAATTTTCATGTCATAGGACCTTTAAATTAATTGTTCTCTGAAGCACAGTATAAAAAACCTAAAAGAGATATTTGAAAATGAACTCTGATCAAAATTAGAAACACTTATAGATACCTCAATGTTATTGATGTTAATTTGGCACCTGAATGCTAATTTCCTTATTTATTTGACAAACCATATTTAAATAGCAGCATTCCTCCAATTTTTGTCCAGATGACGGCCAAAGGGATGACCTTTTCAGCCACTGCAAGAAAAGTTGGTCATTCTAAATGTGTGATTTCTAGAATATTGCAGCTTTAATATTAAACTAATTCATTCAAATCCCTCAAAAAAAGCTGGTTGTTCATGTAAGAAGAAGACTGGGTAATACTGAGACTCTCAATGGGGAATCGGTTCAGCACTGCAGCTGGGATTGCTAGCCAGTTCAATACTGAAGCTGAAATACGGATCTGTCTCGGCATGTTTAAGAGAAGTCGGACTGAAAGCACACTCTGCAATGATGAAGCCTCTCATCAGCAAAGAGAATCAAACGGCTAGACTCTCCTTTGCCGAGGAGCATGTTGTGTGGAGAGAGAACTGGTCCGAAGTTCACTTTTTAGTGATGAGAGCAAGTTTAATTTATTTGGGTCTGGTTGGAAACATTTTGTTTGGCATCAAACTTTGGAAGGACTGAACCCCAAGTGCCTGAAGAAGTCAGGGAAAGGTCATGGTTTTGGGATGTTTTCTGTACTAGCAGGACTCTTCCAATGAGTCTGCAGTAGGGCTGGGATAAACTATAATTTTTTTAACGATTAATCTAGAGATTATTTTTTCGATGCATCGATTAATCTAACGATTAATTTTTTCAGACCGATTCGATTTCGATTATCTCCCTATTAATTGACTACTAACAATTAATACATGTTGATTTACATATCTGAATGAAAAAAACATGAATTCCTTAACATTGCAATATATGTTTATTGCTCTTAAAATTACAAAATAAAAGACTGACTAAGAATTCATTACTTTGCACTTGTATAGAGATAGCATTCAATAAAACCTTGAAGCCTTGAAAACACATAGCTAACTGAAACAAGCTTACTGAACACATAGGGCCTAGCTTACTAAAAAAAGTTCTTCTTTCAGATGAAAATAACAACAACTTGATGTCTTGCATTCAATAAAAAATTCAAATATTCATTCAAAAACTCTCTTTTGCCCCCACTAGTTTTAAAATGAACAGTGGGAGCCAGCAGCCTGTCATGGAGAAAAAAAAAATCTCCAAATGCTCCACGTGAAACTTTGGTGTTCCGCCCTTTTTCTATCGTGTCTAATGATTTTGGTTAATATGCACGAGGGTGAGAAAGAGAGAGAGAGAGAGAGCAAGACAGCGCTCGTGTAGTTTGAAGACTGTGAGTGCACGAGTGCACGTGAAACTTTGGTGTTTCACCCTTTTTCTATCGTGTTTAATGATTTTGATTAATATGCACAAGGGAGAGAGAGAGCAAGAAGCGCTCGTGTTGTTTGAAGACTGTGAGTGCGCGCGCAGCCGGGGCTCTCTCTCGTACGTAGCAGTCATTATATTCTACATCACTCACCGATCAAATAAGGCTTTGACAGCCGCAACAAAAAAAAAGATAAATGCAGAAAAACCCCTGGATTGGTTATATAACGTTGGACAGAATGTTGATCCGGCCATCGCGTATATTCAGCGCACATAAGGTAAATGTTTTGCAAACGTTTTTTAGAGAAATAAAAACAGGTCGACGAATTGATTCGCATATTTTGCGTCAACGTATTTTTTGAGTCGACGTCATCGATGACCTCGGCGCGTTGTCCCAGCCCTAGTCTGCAGTCCTTATATAAGACAATGTCCCCACCTCACTGCGAAATGGTTAAAGCAGTTTCTTGAAGTTCCTCGGTCTAAACCCAATTTAAAATATCTGGAAAATCCTTGAAGTCATTCAAAGCAGAGCTTCTAGGCTTCCTACTCATTTCTGGCAGCTGTAAGTTGTAATTTTCTTTCTTGCTCGAGTGATTACTGTTGTCTAATTTTGAGAACAACATTTTGTTTTTGTGGTAATGGTACTTTTTCTTCATGCATTTACGCTTTAATTTGAACAAAGACATTGCATCTGTACAGTACGCCTGACTGAAAGAGCGTACGCAGTTTGCGTTCAGCTGATATTCTTTAAAATAGTGCTACGGTGATGTGGAGAGACACAGACAAGACAGAATTTTTTAATAAAGTCGATTTTTATTTTTCTTACAAAAAGTATTCTTGTCACTTTGCAAGACAGTTTGCAAGATGACAGGTACACATGGTTAACATACATTCACAAGTCAGTGTTGTAGTCGAGTCTCGAGTCTCAGTGTTCGAGTCCAAGTCCAAGTCCGAGTCACCAAAGAAGAGCCCAAGTCGAGTCCAAGTCGAGTCACCATTACCCGAGTTCGAGTCCGAGTCGAGTCTCGAGTCCCATATTGGAATTTTTTTTTTTTTTTTTTTTTTTTTTTTTTTTTTGAGGAAACAATAGCAACCAACTGAGTTGGTAGGCATTGAAGTCCATTATATGAAGAAAACATCCTGAAATGTTTTCCTTAAAATACGTAATTTAAGAAAAAACACCATGGATAACCTGGATGGCATTGGGAGGAGTAAATGATTAGGAAATTGTTATTTTTGTGTGAACTAATCCTTTAACACTGTATTACAGAAATACACTTGGCGAAAAAAAAGAAACGTGCATATTACAATGAGTGTGTGAGAGAGAGAGATAGAGTGTGAGTGTGTGTGTGTGAGAGAAAGAGAGAGAGAGCGCGAGAGAGTGCTTGTGTTTGAGTGACCAAGTGATTTAGCGTGAGTGCGTTTGTATGTGTTCAAGTGAATGTGTGTGTGTGTGTGTGTGTGACAGCACGCGCCTGGTCAGAAAGTGACGTGTAACGATAAGGCCCGTTCAAATATCGCATCTTTTGCACGCTCAAGTTCATTATTTCCAATGTACTGTAGGCGGTATGCACGCTCATAATGGAAGCGTATGCGCGCTCATAACGGCAGCATCCAGGCGCGTCCGCACCGCAACGAGTTAAAAACATCTCAACTTTTCAGAATGCCAAAGTGCACCGCGGGTCATGTGACAAGAACTAACCAATCAGCTTCATCCTTTCCCGCAAGTGCCCGAGCTCTTTGGAAAAAAAAGTAAAGTGAAAGTAAAGTGAGTGACGTCAGTGAGTGTGTTGTCAAGCAAAGAGAGCGAGTCAAGCAAAGAGAGGAGTACTCGAGTCCAGGACTCGAGTACTCCATCACTGTCACAAGTCTTTACATTTATAACATTCAACACTCAAGGAGAGACAAAACATTTGTTTCCATATCTGCATACTCCCTACAATGCCTGAAACTGAACAAAATATTAGTTTTTTTTTAGCTTTCTTTGTTTGCAATCCACTCCCCTGCAGTCCTTTAATCACAATCTTGTGCACATGACCTAAACTTCCAAAATGAATGAATAAATGAATGATTTTAAATATTTACCATATCTTCACAATTAACCTCCTATCAGGTTGGAAGGGAAACTGAGCGCTCATTTCCTGATCACATTTGCTCTCAAATATTTGTGTAACTGTTAATAATCTCTCGCTCTGGTTTCTTCTGAAGCTAACGTTTAGTTCAATTAAAGTGGCATCTATTCATCCTCTGGGTTCCTGCGGTGATGGTGATTGTCACCCTTTTAATTGGGTCTCCAGGGATTAGTGTCAAGGCCTCTTTTTCATCTTTCCCTTTTTTCCCCAGAGTAGCTATTGACCACTGACAGGTGTGAAAGGGCCAGCCGGAGAACAGGTTTACATTTCTTTTGAGTGCAGAGCATATCCTTTAGTCCTGCACTGAGCTCACAGCTCTGATAAGATTTATTTTCCTTCTATCATCAAACAAACAGAGCTGGGATCAGTAGTTTGTTGTTAGAGAGAGAAACTAGCTAAAAGTAGTAATGCATTTGTAGTGATGGCAGTAGTTCAGCTTTTCATAGTTTAACTTTTCCAGTAACATGCAAAAGTAGCCTAGTGTGACAAAATGTACATACTGCATACGCAGACTCGTGAGGTGATAATCAAACACTCTCCTAGAAATATTCTCTCTTTCGCTTTTTATTTCTGTCTTCTTGGTAACTCTATGAAGTCTGAATCATTTCAGCCGTTCTGATGGTTTTAGTTGCTCATTGATTACATAGATTGTAGCAATTGTTTATTGTTTATTTGTTGTATTTAGTGTAATGTGTTCAGTTTTGATGCAGTCACCTTAATTGATATTTAAATTTTTTTATCACAGAAAATACTGAAAATGTAAAAAAAAGGCAGATTATAATTTGTTTTCTTTTTTACAAATTAAAAATATTTTTCTGAATATATATATATATATATATATATATATATATTCAGAAAAATATTTTGATTTATAAATACTTAGAATTTTGAAATTGACGTAATATTGTATAAATATTCAAATTACAGAAATAAATTTGATGTAAAATGTTTTTAATTGATGTGTTTGTGTGTATTTAGTATAATGTGTTCAGTCAGCTTAACTGACATTGTTTTTATAATCAGAAAAAATACAGAAATATATATGTACATATTAAAGCATATTATATAATGAAATTAATATGATATATATTGTGTCTGTGTAATTTGTATACATTTTTTTTTTTTACCTATTTAAACTAAACTTTATCATCTTAACAGTTCCCTATTGATAAAATCAAGTCCCACCCTACATTTTTCACTTTGACACATAATGATGCATTTAAATGGGTTGCAAATGCTGTTGCTCATTGATTTTATCAGTGTGAAATTGAGTGTTTCTAGCTAGAGTTTCAGAGCAGCTTCCCCAACACGACTTCACTGCTGTAATTGTGAGCCATTGCTTGTGTGTTTGTGTATAGCAGAGATGTGAAGGATGACTGGAGGTGCACAGAGATCTGGCGATAGTGCCGTTTTATTACTTTTCATATTGAGACCAATTTTATCCAGTGGTCTGAAGGACAGACATCTATTCCCCGACTAAATCAGCTCAGTGTCTCCGGTCCCGTTCAAACATGCATGCACAGCCACATGCTCTTCACACGCACCGCTGTCTTGGCTTTCTTTAGTCTCTGCTTTCTTTATATCACCTTTTAATATGTCTTTTAAGATTTAGCAGATGATTCGCAGGGATTTAATATACATTTAATTGCATCTTTTTCAGTCATGCAGATTCCTATCCTCTTTTATCAGACGGACAGAGGACGATGTTTACCGTGGTTAATCCAGTTTACCTGCACTCCATCCGTGACCCAGAAGACTCTATTTATATTGTTTTTAAGGCTTGTTTCATCAGGGATGAGGATGTGTAATGCGAAGTGTCATTTAAATGCTAACTGCATCATTTGACATATAAATAGGAGCTTGGCTTCTTTGTGACTTTCACCGTCACGTTTCTTTTAACTGCAGAGAGGTTTTAAAATAACAATTGGTACAATAACACGTGCCAGCCAACAATAACAGGGTGTTTCTTCAGCTTTAGGCACTTTGATGGCCCGGAACAGATTTCAGCTTATTTTTGCTACTTTTCAAATGTTTTATATATAAATTTAATTGTTTTGCTCATGTCCCAGATCCAGATTTTCAGTCTTAGAATATTAAAATACATAAAAATAAAAAAAACAATTGTGTTTACTGTAACAAGGACACCTTCAAATACAGTGTAACTAAGTAAAATTAACAAAAAAACATCTGTTTGTCATGTCATTGTCAGATTATAAAAAAATTATAAAACTATTGAATTGTATTTATGTGCATACACAGTAGTTGAAGAAATACCCACAATGCATTGCTATAATGACCCCACTGTTGTGTTTGATTCAGAAGTCTTCAGGACAAGATTGTGGCCTAATGTAATGTAGATTTGTTTGATTTCTCCATCTTGTGTTTTTCAGGATTTTGAATACATAGTAATTGAAAATGAAATACTATGTGATAAAAAGTTGAAATTATTAGAAAACGCATAAATTAATAAGTTGAGAACTGTGACAAGTCATTTCAATTCTGACTTCAATTGAGATATAAAGTCACATTATAACATAAAAAGTCAAAACTATCACATACTAAGTCATTATGGGACAAAAAAAAGGTGATAATTAAGACTTATTGCCATGTCATTACTATGTCAATGACTCATTTTTTTGTCATAGTTATGGCTGGCATTTATTATTTACCAAAGCATGGTTTCCTTTTTCCTTATGTGACAGAAATGGGCCTTTCATAGAAATGTGTTTGGTAACAATCATTATTTTTTCAATTCCCTTTGGTGCTATCTTTAAAAGTGAATATGAAACTGAACATGATTTGTAGATCATGAATTTATTGGATCCTGAAATATGAGTGTTGGAGAGAAAGAGTTGAAGTATAAGAGGGCTTTGTGACTAATACACAAAGCAAAGTGGTTTCATAGAAATGTTATCGTCTTTACTGTGTTTTCTTGGAAAAAATAAGACCAGGAAGTGTGTATTATGCAAGTAAAGAGGGTTCAGTTTGATTTCTTGTTGACTTAAAATCCTGGTTTTGGATGCATCATCTGGGTCACCAAGAGGAAGTGCTATTACAGTGAATGCGTCCAGCCAAGAAACTGGCATTTAAACAGACTGAATTTACGTTATGGCTCTTAGAGTTTGGCACAGGGACGCGGTGCTCTGTGAAGGCTTTGGCCGTTGTCCAGGTGGTCACGGAGAAGGAAGTCCTGGCCTGGA
>NC_039275.1:3955318-4035318 GCF_003368295.1 Carassius auratus
TCTGCTGTACTCAGATCTGGCTCATGGCAGAGCAGGGTTTCCCAAGCGGTTTCGTCAGCTGAAATATTGACTTGAAGTACTGTACCTCTGAGTTAACATTTAACAACACATCTAATGCTGGTTAATGATCAAACAGTTAAACAGTAAATGTTTTATTTTGATTGTTTAGATTTTACAATTATTTATACGGCTGCACAACTTGGCCAAAAACATTATATTGCAATATTTTTTTTATATATAGGGATTTTAACAGCAATAGAACATTTCATATGATATGAAAATGTCTCATATTTTTTGCTGCTGAAATATTTGTAATTATTATTATTATTTCTACAATTTATTTATATAGTTAATTATAAAAACGATAGACAAATCTATAATTGTTGTAAATTAGTGCTGTAATGTAAAATAAAGTGTTTTTTATTATTATAAAATAATTAAGTAGTACCCTATGATATTACCAATATTTGTCTTAAATTTTTCATAAAGTATGTAAACTTTATAATTATTTCATATATTTATTTTCTAATAATTGTATAATAATATAATTATTTTAAAATATTTATTTTATTTTATAAATTAATTATATTTGTAAAATGTATTTATATAATTATAAAAATAAATACAGAAACATATTAGTGTTGTGAGTTACAGTTGCATGTAAAAAAAACAAAACAATTTGATAATTATAAAAATATTTTTCTTATATGCTACATATTCCCAATATTTGTCATAAATTCTACACTTTCAAGCATTCAAATCTTCAAGTCTTTAAACTGAGTTAAAAGTGATGAAATTCTGTAAACTTTTGTCCACAGAAATGTTGGAAATTATGTAAATACAGAGAACCAAATGCACACTGTGTTCTGCATGCAGAGATGTATCTGGTGAGAAGCAGCATTCACTTTCAGATGCTAAAAAACACTGCATTAAAGTCATATCATAATTTTGGTTTAATTGTACAGCCCTGTTTATTTATTTTAAGTTTACTTTTGATTTTAGCTCATTATTGGCTTTTTAACAACTCTGGAAACCCCTTGCAGTTCCTGTATGAACCCCCATTTGGGAGACAGTAGTGTAGAGTGTGTCTGGTCTCTCAGAGGGCAGTGTGTTTCTCCAGCTGGTACTGTCACAGCGTGTGTGTGTGTGTGTGTGTGTGAGTGACACAGGCTGCTGATCAGAATTGACGTGGGGACTGGATATGTGTCAGGACTTCGATTGCTCATTTCTCTCTGCACTTCAGAGACAGCAGCTGCTTTTTCACACAGTCCATCACAAACTTCACAGCCAGATTTGTATCATTATGATTATAACTCATAGTTTGCTTTATATATGTGCTTAAAATATTGTCAGAATATAGATGATCTTTTATCATCTTTGTTCATTGTCCATGTTAAGGATGCTCTGGGCCTGGAGTACTTAATAAATGACCGGTCAGGTCAGGTTTATAGGTCAGATCAGCCACATTTACTTTTGGGCAAGTTGTACATCTTAAAGGTCCCGTTTTACGCCCTTTTTTGAAACTTTGATTGTGTTTACATTGTGCAATATAACATGTGTTCATGTTTCGCGTTTATAAAAAAACTGTTTTAGTGACGTCATTACTGCAGGAACTAGAGGGCTGAAGTCCAAACGGGTCGTTTTTTTGTAGGCGAATTCTGTTAAATAAAATATCTCGCTTGGCATTGAACTTTAGAATTTTACAGATATTATTTTTACTCTAACAACAACATTACACACTAACTAAAGTTTAAAGCATGGGATCACGAAGAAGGGGACCTTTAATATACACACACACACACACACACACACACACACACACATATATATATATACACTCAAACTCTATTTTATAATTTGATATAATATTTTTTTATATTTTCTTACATTTTCTAATGTTATACTTAATAATAATAATTTAATTTAATAATAATAATTTAATAATAATAATTTGATATAAAATATTTAGTATACATATAATTCATAAATGTTTTATACATTTTATAATCTTTTTCATATTTCTACGTTATTATGTTACCATAAGTTATTTTAATAAATTCATACATATAGAACGTATAGAATATGTACATACTTATAGAATTAACGATAATTTAGTATAGAATAAAATTATATAAGTTAAGTTAAAACAAAACATTTGTATTAATTATATTAATAGAATTAACAATGATCATTAATAAATTATTGGATAAATTCTATAATAATATATAATATAATATTTTTCCCATTTCTGTGTTTCAGAATGGCAGGTTCATTTGTGACAACTTATTATTTTACATTTTACCATTTTGTCTTCCCCATAAAAAAAAAAAAAAAAAAAAAAAAAAAACATTTTTGTTCTTTTACGCTGACTTTTCTTGATTACTTTGTGCTCTTCTTGACCCTCTCACAAGAGTTGTGTGTGTGTGTGTCGAAAGTTTGCACGTATGTGAAAATACATTCACAGATTCACAGTTTCTGTTCTCAAATTAATTGTGGGACTCAACCACAGATGCTTTTGGCAGTCGAGCGTTTGATTTTCTTCTCTTCATTTGTGCAAATGAGAAATTAGTCAGTGAATGCTGGAGTGTGTTTTATGTAAAAACTAAATTATACCTTTAAGTTTTGGGACTAAAGTATCCTGAAGTTCTTTGCGCTTTGAAGCTGTAATTATAAAGTAACAGAAGACGTGCAGTGCTGAGGTCTGCTTTTACAAACTAGAAGAAGAAATTACTATCAACTTTCTACAGAATTATTAAAAGTGTCTTGTCAGACAGGGCTGTTTCAACTTTGGACACTTCTGGCCTTGTGAATTTTATAAAAACACACTTTTCATACTCTCACTAGTTAAATTTGTCCACTAATAATGCTAATTTATGCATTTACTGTTAAAACACCTGAACTCAGTATGATTGTATTTACTTTTATACAGAAAGGAGTTAAAGACATTTATATTATTAATTAAATGCTGTTCTTTCTATTCATTAAAGATTCACATTTCCATAAAAATATGTAGCAGCACAACTGTTTTTAACATTGATAGTAATCAGAAATGTTTCTCATGTGACACTGAAGACTGGAGGAATTATGCTGAAAATACAGCTGCGCATCACAGGAATAAATTACAATTATTTTATATATTCAAATTAAAATAGTTATTTAAAATGATAATACAGTATTTCACAATATTGCGGGTTTTATTGTATTTTTAAACATATAGTTCCTGCCTGGGTGAGCAGAAGAGACTTTTTAAAATATCTTAAAAGCTTTTGAATGATGGTGAATAAAAATTAGGAGAATTTTTCCAAATTGTTGTCTTAAGCAATACGTGTGAAAAAAAACTGAATAAATCTATTTTTTCTTTTCACTTTAAATAAATACTCACAAAAAGGAGGTTTTGAGGGTTACACTGTTTTTAGCAGTACATCAAACTTGTATTTCAAGATCAAGGTAAATGATTTCTCGTTAAACAAGTGTGTGTGTGTGTGTGTGTCAGTGTGTGTGACGGGTTAATGGTGTGATGTTGGAGGTAATCTGTGTGCTTTCCTGTTAGGAGATGATGAAGATTTATGTAAAATTGTTACAGTGTATCGTGTGATGAGGATGATGATGCTGATCGTCATGGTGATTATGCTTTTGTCTAACAAGTCATTATGGCCTTGAAAAATGGAGGCTGAAGTGGCTCTTCATCTTGTGTAAATTCATAAGGAGATCTTTGTTGTCTCTTGGAGAATTACAGGGATTTATCTTTGCGTGATTATCCGGCCATATGTGAGCCAGTCTGTGCTCAATTCATTCATGTTTCCAGTCCTGACTGCAAATGCTGGAGGGGAAAAAAGTGTTCAGAAATAAATAAGCATATGTCTCTAATAAGATACAATTGTTATTATTATTTAAAAAAAAATAAATAAAGATTATTGGAGTGTGTTGTGTAGGAAAATACTATTTCAGGATTTCACAAATTTCAATGTTACATATAAATTGTGTGAGTTTAATCGTGAATTTTATTAACATTGTAAAAGTGCACACAATTTTTTCCACTAAGTTGTAAATAAACAAAAATTATTAGTGTTTTACAATAAAATACTATTTCAGTCTGTCTAAATCACAATTTCATGTTTAATTCAATATTACTTGCTATTTCTTTGTTATTATTTGGGAAATTCACTAACAATTTTAAAGTGAAAATTGTTTCTACACCAATTGTTTTTTCTTTTCAGCGTACACTAATTATTATTTTTTTTTCCTAAAGTTGTTAATAAAACAAAGATTATTGCAGTACATACAAGAAAATACTATTTCGGGATTTCTACTTTCAAATTTCTTGTTTAATTCACTGTTACTTGCCATTTGTCTTTGTAATTATTAGTAAAATTTACCAGCGAATTCTGTTTGTTTTTTTTATGCACCAAATTGGTATCTTTTTTTTTTTGTTGCATAGTGTATATAGGTCATTGATAACTTGATTACTACTTTTAAAACATTGATCTGTTTGGCCTGATATGTCAACTTCTTGCTCGTCCAATGGCATGAGTTTGGGGGCGGGACTATCTCTAAGTCTGACCAATAGCAGATGGGGGAGTTTCTGAAATGTTTCTGAAAATTGCAATTCCATGTGAAAATAACCAACTTCAGCTTTAAAGCTGAAACATAAGCAGTGTTAAATAGGTTCAGTGCCATTGAGAAGCAGCACTTATCAGACCAATCACATCTGCAGATGCTCTGACTTGTTTAACATCACACTTGCTCTCTTCCCTTACATTTGTTGGCTTGTGTTTGTTGTGTGAGCTCCAGTGCTGATGGAGCAACTGAATGTCATGACTTCAAAAAAGAGAGAGAGAGAAAACTAAAAAAATAAAGAGAGAAACACAATTGCTTTTAGACAGTGAGTGCGGGAGACTATTGTATCAGTATCGATTCCTGTAGCGCTGCTCTATTCTGCATGAACTCCACGAGACACGCTGCTTCAGACCACATGATGCTTATTGAGCAGGTTCAATGCAATGCTGCATATCATTTTCAAAGAAAGTAATATGCAGTATGTATAATGTGTGCAGAGTGCAAATTTTACTGCTAGTGTACAATGAAAATAATGTGCAGTATGCAGCAGCACACGTGTCACGGGATACTGTGTCACTCAGTGCAATTCACTTGACCTTTTAAATATGTTTTAAACATGTTTAACTTATTCGATCTAACTTCCACAAGTTATATGTTTAACCAAAATTGGATTCAAAGTGCAAACTATTTTTATTTCTGAGATGGAATTAAATGCAAAGTAGTAAAATGTGATGTTGAATGTTGCAATGCGTGTTGTATACTGCATAGTGTTTTACATATTATTATGAATACTGACTACTGGTTTAGTTTCACAGTATCAGTGAATCTCCTGAAGAAATGTTTTGGTCATTATATATATATATATACAGTATACATTTCTAAAAAAAAGTCCTAAAATATGCTTCATCTTCTTTATGAAAAAAAAAAGTATTTTATTTATTTATTTAAATTAAAAAAATTATTTAAATGTATGTATAACCCTTTTTTTTTTTTTTTTTTTTTTTTTTTTATAAATATGACCCAGATCAGTTCTTGACTCGTTTGACTCATGTACACTTCACAGTTTGGCGTATTCAACAGCAGCCATTGACCTCTCTTCACCCGCCACACTCTGATTTACTTCAGTACAAAATCTCCTTTGAGTCAAGCGCTGATGATTTGTTTGAATGTGAAGGACTCTGCGTCTTTTATTTCTGTTGAGTCTCTCTTCTGCCGTCACAAAGCTGGCATCGTCCTGGCATCATCATCAGACTCTCAATGACGGGACGGGCCGAGTGTGCACGGCTGGAGTGAATCGCTCTTATTCTGGAGCTCTTCTGTGTGGTCTTTGGAGCTGTAACCCACATATCCACAGGCACAGGTGCCCTCTCTATGGGGCCAGGTGGCGGTCCATTCTGCTCCTGCTTTTTCTTAATTAATCCGTAATTGGTTTGAGTCCCCTGTGGAGAGGAGAATAGCAGGGGTGACGGGTCGGGTTAGAGGAGGTTCTGGTTGAATCTGACCTGGCTTCATTGTCCACAGTAGTCCAGCACAGACCCAGAGCCCTCAGCAGCATTTTACTCTTCATTTCGGTCTCACAGACACACATACAGCCTTTATACACTCTCAGAATAAAAAGGTGCAAAAGCTGTCCATAGGGTGGTACTTCTTCAAAAGGTACACTTTTGTACATTTAATATCGACTCTATGAAGGTGTACCTTTTGAAAAGGTGACAGCTTTTGTATCTTTACTGTACATTTAGCACTGTAGTGTTTAGAATTAGATAATACAATGTTATATAATATCCACACAACAATAATAATATACAATACTGTTTGTTGTAAGATAAAAAAAAAATCTGAAAGACATTAATACTTTTAATTATCAAGGCTGCATTAAATTGATCAGAAGTGACAGGAAAGACATTTATTATGTTACACATGATTTCTGTTTCAAATAAATGCTGATTTTGTATTAACTGTTTTCCACATTGATAATAATCAGAAATGTTTCTTGAGCAGCAGATCTGCATATTATAGTGATTTCTGAAGATCATGTGACACAGCTGCGCATCACAGGAATTAATTACAATTAAAAATATATTCAAATAGAAAACAGATATTTAAAACTGTAATAATATTTCCCAGTATTACCGTTTTTCAAATAAATACAGCCTAGGTAAGTCAAGATACTTCTGTCAAAAACATAAAAAAAAACTTGTCGAACCTAACCTTTTGAACATTAATGCACACACTGTATACTGCATATTATTATTATTTTATAGAAACAGTAAATAAATGTTTCAAATATTAGTATGCTAAATTTTCCACATGACCATTATAGATATTATTGATTCTATATTTTTTTCTCAAATAGGTTACTTTTTTTTTTTTAAAGTAAAAAAGTAAAATTTTGGTTTGATTAAATAAATCAGGGGAATTTTTTTTTCTTTTTTTTAAATACTGTTTATACCTCCAGTTTGTTCTTCACACTGCAAGTGAAAGTTCAAGTCAAGAGCATTGCATTGTGGGAAACAGCAGTCTTTGAAGTGTGGTGTGTATAGTATAGTAAGATATAGTAAGTGATGCACTGTATTCATAATGCACAAATATAATGAGTAGAACATCCCCTTGTGTTGTGATGAGTGTGAAGTCGTTATGTGGAGTCTCTGGTATATTTGTCGAAGTATCGGATGTTTTCTTGCATTGCTGACTTTATTAGACGGAGTTTTCCTCATGAGCGATCATGCTAATGTTTTTCTCTATTTAAGTACAGGAATAAACTTTGCTCTGTTCATTTGTAGCTCTGGGGTATCAACATATGGAGCAGAATTATTGACTGGCGTGTTTTATTATGTGTTGCGTGGCCCTTATGTGTGTCCTGGATTGATGAGCTCATCTCTCTGCTGCAGGTGGTTGCGTTGAACCAGCGCAGTAAGGAGGCGGAGTCTGCGTTCCTGGGAATATATAAACAGCTGATCGAGGCCCCAGGTGAGCTGCACATACACACACACACACAAAACCATACATTCACCGCTCAATTTCACATGACTCGAAGGAACATTAATATACACAACTATAACGGATAGCTTAAATTATATTATTCATTCGACTTTTTAATGCCAATTAAAAAACGGTTTAAGGTGTCATAAATCACGTAAAATATTGTTTTTGTATTTATTTTTTACATTATTTTTTAAGTTAACATTTTTTATCTAAAATATATTTTTTAATTTAACAGTTTAGTTGATAACAATGCAAATTTAGTCACTTAGAGCACTATATTAAACTATCAATTTTATGCTTATGACAGTTTTAATTTTATGTGCTTTTATAATTTTTTTGTTTAGTTTTAGTTCTAGTTTTAATTAGATTTTTTTTAATTGGACTGAAAATGTATTTTATTTTTATTAGCTGCCAAAGCAACATTTTTAATTTTCATTGAGGTTCATCTAATATTTATATTTTATTTTTATTTCAGCTTTACTTCAATTATTACAAATTATTTTTTTGAGTTTTATTATTTTATTAGTTAATATTAGCAATAACAGCACTGATTGTTTTCAATTAGTCACTATATTAAAGTATATATTTATGCTTATGGCATCATTTCCATGAGCTTATTAGATTTGGACTTCTTAAAGGTACAGTAGCAGATATTGCCAATGTGACATTTCTAATTTTCGTTATTGTTTTGTTTTTGTTTTTTTCATGTAATATTTTATTTTGATTTCAGCTTAATCCTGCTATATTACAGTATATAAATTATGACATCAGATGCTCATTAACATATGACCATGTATATTTACATATAAACACCTTTACTGTATCTTGGTTTGCCCTCATGAGGTCATTTCTATATGAAAATCTTAAAGGTAGAGTAGCAAAAACAGTCTGTTTATAAATGATCATGTAAAACTGTTACTGTTAACCATTTTTGTTTAGTACTATAGTAAGTGTTTGCAAAAGTGTAGAAAGTGGCCCCTTTTTTATGCTTGTTGGATGTGTTTGGGGTCGTGTGGGTCCATATGGTCTCAGGTTCTGTTGACCGCTGTGGGCCAATCAGAACTCAGCTGGAGGCTGACCGACACTCACAAGTGAAACGTGGGATTGATGAGGAGTGTAGAGCAGAGGAGAAACGATAAGAGAGAAACCAGACAAATAGACAGGAGAGAAAGAGGACAGGGGCCTGATGCTGGACCGTCCTATCAGAGATCACAGGAAGCTGATGCTACTGTTTACACATTCATTGACTTCTGCTGGAGAGATAAGCTCCAAAACCTAGGGAGCTGCCTACCTAGACAGCATTTTCAGGCATCACAGGTGTGTTTCTGACCAAGGTAGGCTGCCTTGCTTTAGCCAAATTGTAGCCTTCACAAAGAATGCAATCCCAGAATGCATTGCGACAGGTTCGGTGAATAAATCCAAGCCGATGGATTAGGCAAACTATATGTCTCCCAGTGCTGAGAAGTAATGATTAAACATTTCTCAGTGTAATTTTAACCAGTTTTTGTATGTGAAACATATTTTTTATGCTCCTTTAAGTATTGCAATGCAATATGTGCTATTGAAATCAGTTATGTTTGTGTGAACAATGCTGCCTATGTAGAGCATTTCAAAACAGTTACACATGAGAATTATGCCTATATAGACAGAAGTTTTGTATAAAACAGGCTGACTTTAAAGATCTCTGATCTCTTGCACTTCATTTTGTTCCGTGCTCTTTGAAAGAAGTAATGCATTTTCGTTTGCGTAAAGTGTCTCGCTTTGAAGATGTATTCGGTGTGAATCCCTGACCTATAGCTCTCCTATCAATATTTTTTATTTATATAATTTTTATATGTATTGACAAAAAACATATTTTCACTTACAAGAGTACTTGTGATTCTTTCTTCCTTATTTAGAAAATAAAAACACATTTCAGGAAGCATGTCAAACTTTAAACAGCCTTCTTGCACTGGAAATAAAATAGTTCTGGTGGCATTTGAGCTCCAGATAGATTATATTTGTTATTCGACTGTTTTAACTTGAAATGTTTGAAGGACTGGATACCATTCAGAGGTTTGGGGTCAGTAAAGTTTTTAGTGTTTTTAAAAGGAGCCTCTTCTGTTCATAATGGCTAGATTTATTTGATCAAAACTACAGGATTTTTTTAAACTAACAGTTATACTGTGAAATATTATTACGATTTCAAAGAAGTGTTTGCTATTGTAATATATTCACAAATGTAATTTAATTCTGTGATCAAAACTGAATTTTCAGCATCATATTCCAGTTTTCAGTGACACATGATTCTTAAGTAATCATTCTAATATGCTGATTTGCTGCTCAAGAAAACATTTCTGATTTGTACAATATACAGTCAGCTACTAAAATAATGTAAAACAATTACCAACTTATAACTTATAAAGAAGAATTGATTGGAAATGTTTCTTAACATATGTTTTAGACACACAAGGGCCATAAACTTTGACGAAATCTGTCTGAATTGTTTTGTTTTTCCTTTGATTTATGTAAAAAGTCCTGGTGAATAACTCCAATTTTACCTCGTCTGTGCATGCTACAATAGTGTGACGCTGTCTAAACGCTGCCAAAATTTCCCCCCAAAGCCGCGGTCGTCAGGTGCTCGCATAACCTGCCGTTTGACCTCCTTGCGAATCGTCCTGATGACGAGAGCTATGTTTTCATCTGTATCGACCCCTGACGGATCCTGCCATCTGTGAGGCTGATCCTGTCGTCTACAGCATCCTATTAATCTGTGCTTTCCACTGGCTTTGAGCAAGGTCACCCCACCCGCCATCCCGGGAATGAACTGTCCCAGGTGCTGTAAAGGACAGGAAACTCACTCTGAAACACTGAAGATTGTGGATCAGACATGTTGATTAAATGTGTGTTCATAATCAGAGCACAAACACACACTGAGTCGTTTTACATGTACAATAAAGTAGCACAAAACAGCACATAATAAAAAGATTTAACCCTAACTGTAAACCAGTAAAACCAAAACTACAAAGGAAAATTCAAGATGTGCACTATTTTCTTCTTTTTTTTCCAGTGGTATTTTTACTTTGTTGCTGTACTTAAGTAAATTTAAGTATTTTTAGTATTTTTAGGAATCTGTACTTTACAGGAGTATTTTTATTTGGAGAAACTTTTATTTTACTACATTCCAAAGCATAATTTTGTCGTTTTTACTACACTACATTTTATAAAAGCATGTCGTACCTCGTTATTTTTACCTGGAGAAATCGTCACCCAATCTGAGACGCGTACAGTATTTAACATCTAACTAGATACATGTAACATGTAACATCAAACTAGATACATGTAACATCTAACTAGATACATGTAACATCGAATTAGATACATGTAAAATGTAACATCGAACTAGATACATGTAACATCTAACTAGATACATGTAACATGTAACATCGAACTAGATACATGTAACATGTAACATCGAACTAGATACATGTAACATTGAACTAGATACATATAACATGTAACATCGAACTAGATACATGTAACATGTAACATCGAACTAGATACATGTAACATTGAACTAGATACATATAACATGTAACATCGAACTAGATACATGTAACATGTAACATCGAACTAGATAAATGTAACATGTAACATCTAACTAGATACATGTAACATGTAACATCGAACTAGATACATGTAACATGTATCAAACTAGATAAATGTAACATCGAACTAGATACATGTAACGTAACATCGAACTAGATAAATGTAACATGTAACATCTAACTAGATACATGTAACATGTAACATCGAACTAGATACATGTAACATCGAACTAGATACATGTAACATGTAACATCGAACTAGATAAATGTAACATGTAACATCTAACTAGATACATGTAACATGTAACATGTAACATCGAACTAGATACATGTAACATCGAACTAGATACATGTAACATGTAACATCGAACTAGATAAATGTAACATGTAACATCTAACTAGATACATGTAACATCGAACTAGATACATGTAACATGTAACATCGAACTAGATAAATGTAACATGTAACATCTAACTAGATACATGTAACATCGAACTAGATACATGTAACATGTAACATCAAACTAGATACATGTAACATCTAACTAGATACATGTAACAATTAACATCGAACTAGATACATGTAACATGTAACATCGAACTAAATACGTGTAACATTGTTACGTAACATCTGATTAGATACATGTAACAGTGTTACAATTTAATTACAAAGTAAATGTAGAAATTGAATCAGTTATAGTTAATTAAAAAAGTGTATTTAAATTACAGTTACTTATGAAAATGTCAATGATTACAAAGGGGGTTATATCTGAATATTTTCTGTAAAAAGCTAGGATATATTGAATAATATTTAGTTTTATATAATAGTTTTTGATGCCTCCTGCCATTCAAAGACTGTTCAGTAAAGCAAAGCTACTTTGATGATACATGCTTCATGCAATAAAAGTATCTGAACATCCATTAAGATAAAATATATGTATTATATTTGGAGTTTTTGGCCCAATTTTAACTTTTTAAAATTATTATTTCTTGTTTTAAATCAATGAAAATGTTTGATTTAATGAGGTTTAAGCTTTAAAAAATTAAATTTACAAATGAAGTGAGAAAACTACGGAATAATTCAACATGCATTCTCTAAAAACAAGTTACACACTTTATACAGTTTTGCTTCAATTTCATTGTAAGGATATTTAGATATTTGGAAGAAAAGAAAATACTGATTATGATTTTTTTTTATGCATTATCAGCATAGGATTGTGTATGTAACACACTCAGCACTTTCAACTAAGATCTAATTACTTTATCTTAAACTAAAACATATTTTCTGCTGTTTTAACTGAGGCAGTGATAAATAAAATGCACATTTGAACTAGATTTGTATATATTCTACCATAAATGAATGTTGCCTGTGCAAAATCACCACTATGATTCTTATAGGAGATAGTTTTTTTGGAGTATATTGTTTTAGGTTTGCCCTATAAAATACACAGCTGAACATATTTTCATCCATTCAAATCCTTATGGATTAAATCAGCTTCTGCTTTAGTGTCTCAAGGCATTTTAGTGTGATTATGTCCATCATGGTTGTATAGGCGGCTTCAGTTACTGTACCTGTACTGTTTGTGCACCAGATACTGTATTAGGAGATAACGCAGGTTTGTCCACTGCTCTGCCTTTACTCTTCAATGACAGCGATAGAGTCCTGCGACCTCTGTTTCAATGCACCGCTTGTACGGTATTGATAAAGTTAACAAAAACATGCTGCTCATCTGTTTATCTACAAAGAGTTGAGTTTGGAGGAGGCGAAGGGAAAATGCTGATGCGTCCTTTACGCTCTACATGCTAATCACTCTGTGTGTCTCTCGTTCTGTCTGTGTGGCTGATATCAACAGAAATCCACCATCGCGATGATGATGGCTCCACATCTCCACTTTCTTATGTTTAGCTCCGTTTTCCTGTGTTGTCAGCAATTATTGAATCCCTGATTGTTCAGCTGTGCATAATTATGAAAAACAATTGTAAAACAGATGTGAATATTTTCTCAACTCTGGGCACTTTTGTCCCTGTGGACGCTTAGAAAATAAACTTGAACTTGCAATAGTTTATTTAATTTGTCAGTTTACAGTAGACATGCACACATCACAAAAGAAATCTGTTCTTGTCCATTTTATATATCTATCACATAACTTGATAACATTCAAAAATAAAACAATTTTCAACATTTTTGTCCATCTCTTTTATATTGTTTAGGGTAATCTCATCATTTTATGGAATCCTAAATATACGCAATTAAATAATATTTTTTATTGTTGCATATTGTGACAAAATTACAGCTTTACTGGAAATTATGCACACAAAATATATAAAAACAATATAAAAACAGGAGAAATATTAATTATAATAAAATATATTATAATGTAATATTATAAGTAAAATAAAGGTAAAAATTAAACGTGATATTTACCTTGGCTTTTCTTTGTTCCTTACATCTCAAACTAAATCTCGTTGACTTTTAGTAAATATTATATTTATTATCTTAATTCTGTTTTCAAAACAATATTGTGTGAAAAAGCATTTTTACAAAGTGACTATTTAAAATGTTTTAACAAGTGTATTTTATAACTATTAATTTTATATATACACTTGAGAAGATTGAGAATGTATTTTTACAAAATAACTATTGAAAATGGTCCTTAATGTTTTAAATATAAATACACACACACACAAACTTATTTTCAGAAAGTCTATTTTTAATAAAAAATGTATTATGTATAAATAACTAATTAAAAATAAAACAAATAATGGATTGTAATGTCAAATGTAATTTAATATAATTTGTTTTCATATTTTAAGATTGATAATGTATCTTGAAAAAAGGTAAAACTAATAAAATCAATATTTTAAAAGACTTTTGAGTTATCAAAAATAAAATGATATTCATAAAGATCATAAAATATAATAAAGTGATATTCAAAACATGTCCTAAAGTGATATGACAAAACTAGTTCTCTTAGTTATTTATATCTGTTAGTATTAATAAAAATCAACCTCGTGACATAAAAGTGCTTGTACTGTAGTTGAAGAAACACCTGCATATGAGACATAAATCTGCACTTGTGTGTGTGTGTGTGTGTGTGTGTGTGTTCACCAAAATAACAAAGTTAAACATTTTATTTCTTTGTCTGTTTCCACAATCGACGACTTCCTGTGATCTCGCAGCTCTTGCGGCTCTTAAGGGAAGGTCTGTTGTCTGCTTTCTAAAAGCGTTGGTTCGCCTCGGAGCGCCTCTCCGTTCTCAGGTAGCTCATTTGGGAGGCTCGCGGCTCACCTGATGTTGTTAACGGGCCATCTGCTACACGTTCCCCATCCGAATCCCTCGCCCCGAGAAGATTCATCACATCCTCGGCTGTAAATAACACAGCTCTCGGTTATGTGTTTTTAGCGCCGTCATATTCATGCCCCGCGGTCATATGGATGCTTTCCATTTCTGCATCCTCTTACTGGAGGAAAGTCAAAGTTAGTCCCTCCAGAGGAGCGTCTTTCCTGCTTTGCCGGCGTGTTCTGTCACTCAAAAGCGTCTCTCTGTAGTCGCTCACCTGGAGAGGGATGTTGCCAGGGGCGTAGCCATAAGACAGGCGCCGTGGGTGCTCGCTCTACCTCTGCCTGTGTTTTTTTACCCATAATCCCCTATGCCCCCCTCTCCCTCCCTCAGTCCCCTTGAGGCAGTGTCTTGAACGTTTCATGTCAGTCGAGAGCTGTGGATCTTCAGGAAATAGCTGTGTGTCGACCGAAACCAGCTGCTTTTAAAAGGAGCCAACTTCAGCCTTCTTCATGCCGCTTGCTCTAATGAATGCTAGTGCTACGGCGCTAACTAGTGGTGACCAGCGGTACTGCAGAAGAGTTCAGCAGGTCACTGTCAAAATTAGTATTTACTTACTTTCAAACCTCAATCACTGATTGAAATCTTTCATAAAGCTCTAAATGTAGCCATTCACTTTCAATACAGCACTGTCTGGCTACAAAAGGCAGCATTAAAGTGTTATAAAAATATATTTAGAGACATCTAAAGTCATCTGATGCTTTGTGTGAACAACGGACCCAAATTAAAGAGATTATTCGCTAATAATCTTTCCTTATAACCTCATATTGCTCATATAACAAATTATTTTGTCTACTTTTGATCAAACACTATTAGGGTTAGTATTGCTGGTTGCAGTGGAAATTACCTAAAAAAAAATCTCAAATGTTTTTGAAAGATTTTTTTTATATATATATATAATTTCTTTATTTGATTTAGGTTTAATTAAAAATCTGTTTTGTATGATGGATTTTTGTATATTACGTATAATTTGTAAATTGTATATTTTTGTATATTGAGAACGTATCTGGAACAAAGATAAAACAAGTAAGTAATATAAAAAGACATGACATTTTCATTCCTTTATGGTTTATAAGATGGTGTTTGGCATTATTGATGTGTTCATGTGCCTATTTTGAATAAGTTTGAGATTTGAAAGCTGCAGATCAGTGAATTACTACTTAAATTTGCGCTTTTACTTACATTGTACATTTTCATTATGTAAAAAAATGTCAAAATATTAAAAAGATTAAAGTGTTCTAGTTTATACACACTATTCCAAGTCTTTGAAAATCATTTAATTCCTTTTGTAAGGAAAAGACCACACTTTAACTCATTATTAACTCACAAAACCCAAATGACTTTGTCCGTTTTTAGTGAAAAATACATCATAATTTTCTGTTTAAAAATTCACACAATACATTTTTTTTAAAAATGTTTTTATAAATATTCAAATAGTTCATCTTATTATTTAATCATAGTTGTGATTAAAAATAAAATATTTATATTCTAAGAATGAGAATGTATGTATAAAAGGTAAATCAATCAAATCAATCATGTGAGTCAGTGAATTATGGCTTAAGTCTGTTCATTGTATGTTATAGGACTTAACACATGAATCATAAAAGCTCTTTTAGTAGTGCTTTTCTGATGTTTTTGGTCATTTTTGAGACTTACAGTATCCATTCGGGTCCCAGAATAACTTAAAGGTGAGCAACTATTTCTTTAACCATCAAAGATTTCCACATTCATGACAGTTTGAGATGTACTTTGGATCAGTGTACAGTCTGATGTATTTTTCACTCTGGTAACTCCCTCATGCTGGAGCTGTAAGCCTCTTTATGCTCCCGTTTTCATGGAAGAGTGACAGTATTTTGTGCAGTTCATTATTTTCCTCCACACTGAAGGTGAATCTCACATGAGCTACCGTAGTTTGGCACACTTAAAAAAAAACAGCATGCTTTGATGTGCCTTTTCCTCCATTGGGTTCTGGTTGTTTATGGTCTTGAGGTCCTTCAGGAGCGAATGCGCTCAGTGTCACATGTTTCGTTAGTAGTTCACACTCTGAGCATCTCATAGTTGGAGATCTGAGTCTTCCAGGGGATTTTTCCTCTGTGTGTGTGAGATCTCAGTGGGCCGCCTGAGATTATGTACTGATGATTTGTAAGAGCAGTAATAAACACAAAGCCCAGGAGATGTTTAATAATGCATAATGTTCATAAAAGTGCTGCCCGGCCAATGAGTCCCTATAGAGAAGAAGCCCAGAGGGAGAAAATACTGGAGCCAGTGTGTGATGGAAAATATAGACGCCTCGCAGTAACTTACAGTATACAATATCCTCTTGACAAGTCATTATGAAAATAATCATGTTCTTAAATGCTTTACCTGATGAATTAAAGGTAAAATATATTTTAAACAAATTGTAGAATTTACGGTGATTACATACAGTGGCTTCAAAAGGTATTAAGACACATTTTGTTTTTACAAATGAACGTCTTTGCTATAAATATCAAAATATCAACAAAAAACTGAAACAAATATATGAATCAAAAAATCTAAACCTCCTCTGAACAAGAATAATTGTGTCTTATTTTGGGTTGTTTTCTAGAGAATATGTTTTGAATTATTTTTCTCAGAAATATCAAAGTGTAATTTACTCCAGAATAAATACATAAAAATAAATAAATCATTAAAACAAGAATGGTATAATTGTGTCAGATATATTATTTTGTGTTTAGTAAATATATTTAGAATTATTTTTATTTCGCTTAGAAGTATCAAAGTAAGAGTGATTTATTCCAGTAAAAAATAATAAATAAAAATACATAAAAAAATCTGAATGTCCTTAAAACATGTGTAATTTTGTCAGAACTTGTGATTTATTTTTAGTGAAAATATTTGATTTTAACTTTTTTTTTTTATCTAAGCAAGTGTAATTTATTCCAGTAAAAATTAAATAATTAAAAAAAAAACTAAAACTCCTTAAAACAAGTATAATTGTGTCAGATATTACTATTTGTCTTTATAGAATATATTGTGAGTTTTTTTTTTTTGAAAGATCAAAGTGTCATTTACTCAAAGTTAAAAAATAATAATTAAACACATTTTAAGCACAATTTTATCAGAAATTAATTTGTTTTTAAAGAGTTTTAGATTTTTATTTTATTATAAACATAAATGTAATGAAGTTTAGTAGTAATGGGAGGTCTGACTCATTTACATAAATCTGTTCTTTTGAACAGTTCGTTTTAAAGAATCAATTCAACTAAACCGATTCCTTTTCTGAGACTGATTCTTTTGCTCACTGATAACACACTGCTCATAATGCACATAATGCTGATTACTTTTTTTGATTAGCTTTTATTAATAAGGCTGCTTATTATAATTGAATGTGTCCCAGTTCAGTTTGTTAGTCGTGATTCAGCTCATAAAATTGAAGCCATTTAGGACCAACCTATATTTTGCATTTAAGAAATAAAAAACTACCAGGTGGTTCTCAGTTCAATTAGCCACTGAAATGTTTAACCATTTCAGTGAACCATTAAGAACAGCTGAGTCAGATTTGTAAATGAATCTTTTAGTCCGATTTGTGAATGAATTGTTCAGATTGGTTTTGATTCTCTGACAAGATGTCAATTAAATGTATTTTTCTGTCATTATTTGAACTCATCCAAATAACTGAACCAATTTCAACTTAATTTTTGAAGTTATATGTTATAGTTATACACTGTAAATAATTTCCTGTAAAATTTACCGGGAAAAACCATAAACTGACGTTCCCAGAATTCTCTGCGTTGCATTTCAAATTTTGTTTGAATTAGATTTTTTTTCTTTGAAATAACTACGTTTCTTCCTTTTTTTTTGTTGTGTTTTATTAGGGTTGCATGTTACATATAATGTTGTTAAATGAATGTTTATTGCATATTTCAGTTTAATGAGCCTCACCATGATGGTGTTTAGTGCTTGTGTGAATGACACCGTGCATCTTCTCTGTATCTTATTATTTAAAAGCTGCTTGTGATGGGCTTTGTTTCACCACGTGACTTTCTCATCACCACCTGCTTTTGGTGGTTACCAGTGTGATACAAAGGAACAAAACAGATTTCAGTGCTTCAATAAGTTGGTATATTAACATTATATCAGTTCAATTACGGTATTAAACTGCACATTTAAGGTAAAACTGTTAAACCTAAAACAGTGTTACACTTTTTTACGGTATAATTCTGGCAACCACAGCTGCGGTTTTTGTACCGTATATTTTACGTGTTTTATTTTACTAGGTTCAACTTGATTTTTTTAGTCAATTGAAATGCAGCAACTGAATTGAAGTTTTAAGGCTGAAGTAGGTGGATTTTTTTAGCGTACACAATTTAATTTTCAATTTAGCATTGTTGTTTTAAGGATGACTTTTTACTGGAAAACAAGCCCAAATGTTGCTTTTAAAGTGTGTACGTGCGCCTTTGAGATGAAAGACACTTGCTCCGATATTTAGTTTGTAATGCAGTGACATTCAGACATCTGAAGTGTCTTTTTTAGGCTGCTTTCTCTCACAGATTGTATGTGACTGTATCTGAATCACTCGAAGCTCTTGAATAGATGTTTCGTCCCACATTTCCTCATGACTCCTGAGTCAGATTCACACGGCTCCAGGCGTCACAGACATCTCCTGAAATCATCCTGCTGGCCTTGACTTGATATTTCAGAGTTAACACAAATTCTCGGCCTCTCTCGCCCGCTCTTTTGGCTTCCCTCTTGTTTGTATCCTTCATCTTTTCTTGAGATCACTCGTCTCCAGCGAAGCCGCACGCAGCTGCTCCTCAAGCGCACTTCACAGCTGATTCTTATTGATGTTTGTCCGACTGTGTCCTTCACGACGCCACTAAAACAAAAAGGCTTTGAGAGGGAACCTTCAGCGCACACAGTCATCTCTCTCTTTTCCACCTCCTCTCTCCACTTTATTGCTTTCTTCATCAAGGCTTTCACAAAAGCATTTATTATTACCGCTCGAGAATCAAGGACAAAGAATATTGAATGTTAAAATGAGAGGAATTTAAGTTTCAATGGTGTTTTTCATGGAGCATTTGAGATCAAGTCGCATTGTTCTCATGCTTTACATTTTCAAAAACGTAAAAATATGCTGCATCGGTTGTATCAGATGATGATTTTCATAATAGTGTGCAATATATACTATGCCGCTGTTAGCTTTCAAATAGATAGATAGAGATTTGAGACATTGTTGAGATCTTTTCAGCAACACTAGAAGAGACATGTTCGATTTTTGCTGTGTTTTTCTCAGGAGAATCATCGGAGATGTGCCTGTTTAATTTTATTGTCTATAGGAGACACATCTGAGATAATAAAGATATCTTATTTCAACTTTACAGAAGCGTGGTAATACCACGGTACTTTCTGCTAGTTTGGTGTTAGTGTTGTAAGAATGTATGTATTGATGTGAAGAAGGAAGCTCTAGTTACTCATAAATTTGCATCTACTGTACGTCTTCACTTTAAAGTTCGTATTAATCAGACTGGAATGTAAATCATGGGGAATTTATGAGTTGTAAATCTTTATTAAGCGACACAGTGCAGTTTTTTTGTTCTCTGAAGTATACGCTCGTAATAATTTGCCACTCATTTGTTTACTGTAAATAAAAAAGTTGCCTTATTATCAGTGATTCGTGGGAAACACTAGAGTTCATACACTCAGAAATCTCCGCTGACAAGAGACACTTTTGAACGTTGAGCATCCACTCGATAGCCAAAAAGAGATGTGGTGCTTTCTGAGAGAGTGTGTGTATGAGGGGGAAAAAAACCCTTGAAGCGCAGCCTTGTAAATTAATTTGTTCGTGTTGTACGATGGGCGCACAGCTGGTCTCATTAGCATGCACACAACAAATAATTATAGCGAAGCTTTTTTGCAGTCGGCGCGAGGCTAATGGGCTTGCTGGGTTAATTATGTCAGAGCGTAATTACAGAGGGCCCAGAGAGACGTGCGATGCTCCCCGCTGCGCCCGCGCTGGCTAATGACGGTGTAGCGCTGACAGGGCCAAGACAGACCGCCCTGACACACCTGCTCACGTTGGCACATCGCGCCAACCCTGCGTGCCCGCCACCACCGCAGCCGCTGCGTACTTTAACTTGCTTTCTGTGTCTCGTCCTTAGGCCGAGGAGAGAAATCGATCATGCTTTTGTTAGATGGTGAGTTGGGGAAAGTTGCATCATGCACCGGGAGTTTAGGCCGTCGTTTTATCAGGTGTGAGCGAAGACAAAGCTGCATGAAAAGCATCTTAATTAGAGCAGAAAGCAGAAGACGAATAGCGGGTTTTTGTGGAACACAGTTGAGAAAATAGTTTATAAAAGGATCAAAACTCAAAGTGTTAAAACCAACACGAGCAGCAGTCCATCACAGCAATGAGACACAACAAGCTAAGAACTTCATCGAGAGTCTAGAGCTCAGAAAGGAATTTACACTACTTCTCAAAAGTTTGGGGTTGGGAAGATTTTTCAGTGTTTTTGAAAGACGGCTCTTCTGCTCATTAAGGCTGCATTTGTTTGATCAAAAATACAGTAAAAATAGTAACGCTGTGAAATATTATTACCATTTAAAAAAACTAAATTCTATTAGAATATATTATAAAATTGAATTTATTCCAGTGAGTCAAAGCTGAATTTTCAGCATCAAAACTCCAGTCTTCAGTGTCACATGATCTTTAGACATCACTCTAATATACTGATTATCTGCTCTTTAAGAAACAAAAAAAATGTACTGCTTTATATTTTTGCTGAAACGGTGAAACCTTTTTTTCTTCATTCAATGGAAAGTTCAAAAGAACAGCATTTATTTGAAATAGAAATCTTTTGTAACATGTTGAATGACATTACGTTTCCATTTTGATCAATTGAATGCATCTTTGCTGAATAAAAGTATTGCTTTATTTAAAAAATAAAAATAATCTTACTGAACCAAAACTTCCTGAGCATGAGTATACATTTATGCATTTATCAGACGATCATATCTGATTTATTCAAAGTTTTTTTTTAACACTTCATGCATAATGAATGGATACATCAAGCACATGATCTTGGTGTGCAAGCAACATTCTGTGCTGTTTGAGCTTCAAGAACAAAGGCTGTGTCTGCTTACTGCTTTTGTGCATGTTTATTCAGCAGGTGTTCAGTTATCATCTCACCAATAAGTGCCGTATTGTGTATTTTTAATCCAGTTTTGTATTTACATTTGGTACACTCTTAAAAATAAAGTTTTTTTTAATTGGGATCAGTGATTCCATGAAGACCCTTCAACACACATGAAACATTTCCACTCCATTAAAAGTTTTTTTGATTGGTAGCCTTTTTTTTTCACTTCATGCATGTACCAGACATGTCAAGAAAAGCAAAAAAACATCCCCCAACCGCTTTATTCTCTCATTAATGTTCTGTACGCATGTTGAAATTGATTGTATTTTGTGTTTTTGTGGTTATGATTTCTAACATCTATAAGGGGGGTTTGCTGGTATTAGTGAACATGACCTGAAGGCAAACATCCAATCAAGCGTAATGAAGTTATGGAGAAATGAAAAAACGAGCAGTGTATTTACATGGACTGTAAAAGGACAGATTCATTAAAGCTAATCGGCGGTCTGTGATGTCCAAACCCAGCGCTGAGTGAACCACGGGCCTGAACGAGACTCGTCCTCCTTTACCTGCCATTAACACTTAATGTAATCAGGGAGTGATTGCAACTGATTTGATAGAATGTGTTTGACACTCTCTAATAGCCTCCGTAATCAACACGAATAAACTTTACAGCACAAAGCAAATGGGAAAGAATGAATGTGACAGTTATTTTAGTAATGCAGCAGCAGCTTTTTAAGGGAAAACAAATTAAGATGAGACAACGACTGATTATCCAAAGTGTTTCCTTTCTTGACGCCAGTAGATGCTTTTAAGTATCTAAGGAGACTTATACAAATCATTACCCTTTAGTAATGGAGTTACCCAACGTTAAGAGATGTAATTATTTAAAAAAAAAACAAAAAAAACTGTAAATATGATTAAAAGATGAATATAAGACAAAAGTACAGAATTTCACATTTTATTATTGGGTGATTCAACACATAGATGTTTTACCAAATAAGAAGATTAGCACTTTTAAGAGTTTTATGCCCTACTGTGTCAAAAACAATGAGTGGAGAAATCAACAGTTTGGAATGTCCTGAAAAAGAAAGAAACCACCTGTGACTACAGAGACCCACAAAGACCTGGTCGGCTGAGAAAAACAATAGACAAATCATAAAAGCTGTAAAAAAGAACCCTCAAATACGTGTCTGTAAAAATAAACCAACAACCTCCAGAAAGCTGGAGTGGTGGTCTGACAATCTACTGTCCGCTGAAGACTTCTACACAGCAAGATGCAGCAGCAAACATAGAAAGGCAAGATTGGAGTTTGCAAAAAAGCATAAAGGTGTGTCTGAAGAGTCTTGGAACTGAGGTTCATGGACAGATTATCTATTATAAGTGATGGGAAAGCAAACGTGATTCTAAGCATACAACCTCTTCTTCTGTGTAGTCAGTGGATTGCAACAGGACAATGACCCAAAACACCCTGCTAGTTGAGTCAAGGAGTTTATCAGGGCAAAGGAATGGAAGGCATGCAATGGATTTGCGCCAATTTTTTTTTTTTTTTTTTTTTGCTTTAAATTTTCAATTGTTCCAATACTTATGGTCACATCAGATAGGGGAATTAAACTCTAGAACTGCTGTCCTTTTTATTTGGTAAAACATGACAACTGTTCCTGTGGCTCAGTAGTACAGCATTGTGTTAGCTGCACAAAAGGTTGTGGGTTCGATTCTCAGGGAACACACGTACTGGTTAAAAAATAAACATTTAGCCTAAATTAACTGTAAGTTGCTTTGGATAAAAGCGTCTGCTAAATATATAAATGTAAACATGAATGTGTTGAAATAGCTAATAATAAAAAGTGACACACACATATATATACAAGTATATATATGAGCTATTTGAATATTTTACTTAAAAATAATTGTATTTTTGTCATGGTAAAAAAATAAAGACCTGTGGTGGTACTATGGTATATTGATTGTATAAGGTAAATCTATTGTACTTTAAAATATATCTTGGTAGTACTGAAATTCATTCAGTACCATGGTACTGCCGTGGTATATTTGTAACCAATATCATTGTATTTTAAGTATCATGTGAATAGTAGAGTACATGAATTTCAACAAAATGAGCAAAACAACAACGAAAACAGTACCGTGATGACATCAGATGTTAATGCTATGTTACTGTAAAATATACCATGGTACTGAAGTCAGCTTCCTAGAATATCATGGCATTATTGATGCATATGTCCAAAAAAACACAGTATAGCTATGCAAACATGTCAGAAAACAAAAAACTAATACATAAATATGTTGTACAGTCTTGTTCAAAATAATAGCAGTACAATGTGACTAACCAGAATAATCAAGGTTTTTCGTATATTTTTTTATTGCTACGTGGCAAACAAGTTACCAGTAGGTTCAGTAGATTCTCAGAAAACAAACAAGACCCAGCATTCATGATATGCACGCTCTTAAGGCTGTGCAATTGGGCAATTAGTTGAATTAGTTGAAAGGGGTGTGTTCAAAAAAATAGCAGTGTGGCATTCAATCACTGAGGTCATCAATTTTGTGAAGAAACAGGTGTGAATCAGGTGGCCCCTATTTAAGGATGAAGCCAACACTTGTTGAACATGCATTTGAAAGCTGAGGAAAATGGGGCGTTCAAGACATTGTTCAGAAGAACAGCGTACTTTGATTAAAAAGTTGATTAGAGAGGGGAAAACCTATAAAGAGGTGCAAAAAATGATAGGCTGTTCAGCTAAAATGATCTCCAATGCCTTAAAATGGAGAGCAAAACCAGAGAGACGTGGAAGAAAACGGAAGACAACCATCAAAATGGATAGAAGAATAACCAGAATGGCAAAGGCTCAGCCAATGATCACCTCCAGGATGATCAAAGACAGTCTGGAGTTACCTGTAAGTACTGTGACAGTTAGAAGACGTCTGTGTGAAGCTAATCTATTTTCAAGAATCCCCCGCAAAGTCCCTCTGTTAAAAAAAAGGCATGTGCAGAAGAGGTTACAATTTGCCAAAGAACACATCAACTGGCCTAAAGAGAAATGGAGGAACATTTTGTGGACTGATGAGAGTAAAATTGTTCTTTTTGGGTCCAAGGGCCACAGGCAGTTTGTGAGACGACCCCCAAACTCTGAATTCAAGCCACAGTACACAGTGAAGACAGTGAAGCATGGAGGTGCAAGCATCATGATATGGGCATGTTTCTCCTACTATGGTGTTGGGCCTATTTATCGCATACCAGGGATCATGGATCAGTTTGCATATGTTAAAATACTTGAAGAGGTCATGTTGCCCTATGCTGAAGAGGACATGCCCTTGAAATGGTTGTTTCAACAAGACAATGACCCAAAACACACTAGTAAACGGGCAAAGTCTTGGTTCCAAACCAACAAAATTAATGTTATGGAGTGGCCAGCCCAATCTCCAGACCTTAATCCAATTGAGAACTTGTGGGGTGATATCAAAAATGCTGTTTCTGAAGCAAAACCAAGAAATGTGAATGAATTGTGGAATGTTGTTAAAGAATCATGGAGTGGAATAACAGCTGAGAGGTGCCACAAGTTGGTTGACTCCATGCCACACAGATGTCAAGCAGTTTTAAAAAACTGTGGTCATACAACTAAATATTAGTTTAGTGATTCACAGGATTGCTAAATCCCAGAAAAAAAAATGTTTGTACAAAATAGTTTTGAGTTTGTACAGTCAAAGGTAGACACTGCTATTTTTTTGAACACACCCCTTTCAACTAATTGCCCAATTGCACAGCCTTAAGAGCGTGCATATCATGAATGCTGGGTCTCATTTGTTTTCTGACAATCTACTGAACCTACTGGTAACTTGTTTGCCACGTAGCAATAAAAAATATACTAAAAACCTTGATTATTCTGGTTAGTCACATTTTACTGCTATTATTTTGAACAAGACTGTATATGTGCAAAAAAAAAAGGGGGGGGGGGAAGGTTTCTTTTGATTCTGTGTTATTGGTTTCTTTCTCTGGGAATTAAGAAGAAGCCACATGCAATGTGTCTGCGGTTTGATCAGCTCCCGCCTCAGTTTAAACCAGATGCATCCAGACATCATTCAGGCGCGCAAACACACTTTAATATCTACAGCGACTTCCATAATGTGATTTCCGCCGTCTCACAAATGCATCTAGTTTGCAGAGTTTCACTCCCAGCGTCTGATTGAGGAGCTCCGCTGGTTGCGTCGGAGAATAAAGCCTGAAGGGTTTGATCATTAGAACTTAAAAGAAAGGATTTGATGCACTGATTTAAGCCGTCATCTTTGTGTAAAAGGAGTTATACTACTCTTAAAAGCAGTGTCCCAAGTGACTGACGCAATATCCACTGTGCTTTTGTAACAAAGCGCACACGTGCATGCGCTCTGCGGCTTTAAAGTCTCGCGGACTGTTTTTAACATCCTGATTTATTAAATACGCCGCTCTTTTGTTGCTCTCTCCTGTGCCCTCGCGTCCTCCCCGTCTGGCCTCGATGTAGAGGGATGGAAAATCTGACTGGAAATATCTCCAGTCCTAGCAAGCCGGGAACCAGAGTGGATCTATCTGGGCTTGTGAAGCGAGAGTGGATCAGGACCCCTGTTGTGCCCAGAGAGCACAGGATGAAAGCCGCCACGGGTTGAAGTGGAAAAAGAAGCGATTTCCCCCGTCTTTTGGAGTTTAGAAAGACTTCTGCGTGTGTAGCTCCCCTCCCCATGTCAGCCGTGCTCCCATGAGCCTCCTCTCTCTCCGCGCTGGCTCAGGGAGTCACCTCCTTTACCAGGTACACAACAGGAGCACGGCTGAACTTTTTCAGGGGAAGAAAGGGAAGACGAAAGATTAAAAACAGCCCTGTGATGTGAAGAGCTGAGTCGTCTCCTGAGGATTCCTGGCATAATAATTTAAATGATCAAATGATCCAGAGGAGACTTGTTAGTGCAGAAACAGCCTCCTAGTTGGCCCCATGGGCCCCTCGCTGAGACACATGCATTGCAAAACAGCTCCTCTGTTGTGCTAAAGAATCTCACCTTTATATATATATATATATATATATATATATATATATATATATATATATATATATATATACGATTTCTTTTTTTTTGGGGGGGGGGGGTGGCTTTTTATCCTCTTCTACTTTGTTGGATTTGTCTAGATAAGTATTTGGGAGCAAGTTAAGCAGCTGAGGTTGGTGGTTTTTAGCGATATGGAGGGAATATTTTGATTCGTTCTGATGTGGGAAATGGTGTTTTTAGTAACACTTTACAATAAGCTTTAAGTTGTTTACATGAACTAACACTGAATAATGTTTATTACTATTAATTAATCTTAATTTCAACACTTAACAGTACAATATTAAAGCATTAACATTATTTAATGGACCAGAGTTACTGTAAACTAACATAAAATAATAATAATAAATGCTGTAACAAATGAATGTCTCATTAGTTGATGCATTTAATTAATGTTAGCTACTGGGTTATTTTATTTTATGCGAACTAAGTGTTCAAAACATGTTTGTTTATTATCATTAATCACATTTATTTTTTTAATTGTAATTTTACAACAATGATTATCATTATTGTTGTTTAGCATTGTATTAGTCAGTTAAATTAAATAAGAACTGTAGAAAGTCTAAGGGTGTGTTCACATTTACCATTGTTCTGTAAAGTTTCACAAGCAAAGTCCAATAGGAAGCTGTGCGTTTGAGAGTTTCGTGTGAGGGCAAAAGAAGTTCCCCACACAGATTTTGTTTGCATTCAAAGGCTCATTTTCCAACTCCCCTTGAGTTAAACAGTTAAGTTTTACCATTTTCAAATAGATTCAGCTGATCTCTGAGTCTGACAGTAGCAATTATAGCTTAGCGTAGCATAGATCATTGAATCTGATTAGACCATTAGCATTTCGCTCAAAAATGACCAAATAGTTTCTATGTTTTTCCTATTTAAAACTTGACTCTTCTATAGTAACATTGTGTTCTAAGACCGACGTAAAAATGAAAAGTTGCGATTTTCTAAGCCGATATGGCTATGAACTGTACTCTTTCTCAAATGTGACTGTGCACTAAATAAGCTTTGCCTCTATTTGTGTGTGTGTGTGTGTGTGTGTGCAGATCCAGCTCCGCTGCTGCAGGCCACAGAGGAGCGTCTGGCAGATCTTCAGCGTTCGGCTCCTGACGGTGACTCTCTGGTCACAGAAATCTCTGAGCACTGGAGAAAACACCCGGAGTGCCTTGACAAAGCAGGTCAGAGTCTAAAACACACCAGAAACTATCGCATACAGTATGCTCTTTCACCCACACACACATTGTTCTGACAAATGGTCTAGAAACAGTTCTTAACTTTGAATTAAACTAAACCATAAAATCCAATAATTATTTTAAAACCTAGAAAAATAAATTGTACAGTGTAACTGGATACTTTTGATTGACTTCTGATATAAATAAAATACATCAGATTGACCATAACCTACAACCCAACCCTAAACAAAAAACGTAATAAAATAAATATCTAATTCAATTATTATGAATATTTTTTTACTTTAAATCTGCCCTAAAAGAGTTTTTTTTTATCAACCAAAAAAAAAAAAAAAAAAAAAAAAAATCGAAATCTTTCGTTTACAAATGTCTTTACTGTCTTGTTTGATCAATTTAATGCATCCCTGCTGAATAAATTAATTTCTTAAAAAAAAAAAAATGTGACTACTATTAGGTTGCACTTGTTATTCCAAAGAGAGACTGAACTGGTCACAATGTAATAAATTGTGTTTAGAACACACAGAGGAGGGGCCTGTAACCGTGGAGACGGGGGAGGCATCGTCACAGCGGCCCCACATGATGTCACCAAACAGCACACAGAACGTCCAGGATGGAGACGCCCCGCTCCAAAATCATCAGGACACACAGGAAGGGTACGTGACCCACAGGAAGGTTTGACACAAACAAACTGCATACTATATGCTGTATATCTGTCTGTCTAGTTCAGTGAATGCTGTTCATTTGGTATAACGGTAATAATTATTTTTATTTAAAAAAGTATTTAAAATGTGTGTATATATATATATATATATATATATATATATATATATATATATATATATATATATCTCATATATAGTATATATAGCATATATAGTATATATATTTCATGAAATTATAATTTTTAATCAAATTTTGGATACAAATATGAAGAATTGTGACTGATATGCACATTATTGAGTGCCAATAAAGTCATATTGCATAGCGACATAATTTTTCTCATTCAAATGGATTGCATTATGGGATACCACACTTAAAATTATATATATAAAAAAATATATTAAATTATAAATTTGAGCCTTATGGGATATCCCACCTAAAACTGAATGAATTAATGAATAGATAGATAGATAGATAGATAGATAGATAGATAGATAAATTAAAGTAATTAAAAATGAATTATTATTATATATATATATATATATATATATATATATATATGTATGTATGTATATATATGTATGTATATGTGTGTATATGTGTGTGTTCAGAACTGTGAGATATGCATCTCAAATTTTTCAAGTGCATTGCATTATGGGATACAATAAGAAAAATTATTAGAGCCCTGCATTTCCCGATGGGCCTTGACTTTTTTATGACCCTTGGGCCGGGCTTCGGGTTTATAGTTCAGACGTGAGCTGGCACTCTGGCCTGTTTTAGCCTTCTCCTTATTTTTATATGTTAGACATCCATCAATTAGTGATGAAAAAAATAGTCGCGCTGGTGGAAACAACACGAGTCCATGCTACTGCGACTGTCAAGAGTGGCTCGACAGTGTTTAGTGTCCCGCCAGCAGCAGAAGTATGGTGCGTGCCATCAGCAGCTGAACAGTTCTGCATTCAAATACAAGCAGTCGGCTAAAGCTTGCCGCAAAGCTTCTGCAAAAGTAATTACCATAAATGTTATGGGAAATAGAAAGGAGATATTTGAATTATTTACGAATAAACTAGTGTTTTCTGAGTCTGTTTCACAAGGATGAAGTTATTATTATCATTAAACGTGCCTTTAAAGGGAAATGCATCCTTACGGATTATGATTATAATGGAAGAGATTTATTTTATTTCAATAAGTAGTAATTTAAAGCTTTCTACAGATATATTTATCATGTCTGTGAGGCATGTTTTTGGTTCATTTTTGTACTCATTTTAAAGACGAGACGTCAGAAAGCACATCGTGTTTGTTTTCTTTATTTTATAAAAGCACAACGTTTTGTTGATATTTTAAGTGCACACAAATAAAAGTAGACCCTTTGTAGTTACGAATGATTACTCTTACCTTTATGAGCAAAAATGACAGAGTAGCTACTGAAAAAAAAAAGGAAATGGTCGTGCTGGCACCTTCATATGTCCTGCAAAGCGTCTCCGCACAAACTATTGGATACATCGCACATTTATCTAGGTTTAAATATTGTTATATGCTTGAACTATATATATATTTAACGAACAAAAAATGCTTAAATTTTTTTTCTAAATGAAAAAAAAAAACTAAACAAAATGAAATCACTTTTCTATTACATACAAAACTCATCTTTGAATTGTGTACGATAATCAGATTATTTGTATGTGCATTGCATTATGGGATACTTCATCTCACACTGTGTACTCTGCTATATACAGTTGTTCACATTTACCAGCTGTAGTATGCTACCATATTCATCTCTGAATTAGACGCTTAGCAGAGTTTGCAGAGATCCATTCAAGGGCTTCATAATTTGTCAGTGGGGGTTTCAGTCACTTCCTGTTCTGATCTCTCTGCTGTCTCACCGTTTCCACAGGGAGGAACATGAATCAGACGCTTCGCTGCCTGTCAGACTCGGCCAGGGTGAGGACCGGATCAAAGCGCTTCAGTCATGTAAGATCCGTATCAATCTGTGAGGTCATCTGAGGCTTGATAAGAGGTCAGAGGTCAATGATGGCACCGTTTCTCTGTTTCACAGCGCTGAACTCGGCCCGAACAGAGCTGCAGGAACTGAGGTGTAAATACGACAAAGAAATGGCGGAAAAGTAAGATTCTTATTTACTGTGTCCATATAAAGCTGGTGGTTGGTCCGTTTCTTTTCTTTTTTTTTTATTCTCTGATGTTCATTTCCTTTGAGCATCTCTCTTCTCTTCGGTTGCTTCTGCCAAGCACAGTGACTTCACACAAAATTAAACTTCCCTGATCTCAGTTAAGGGTTCAAGTTTTTTTTCTACCTGACCTGAGCTTTAACACACTACTTTGTTCATGCATTACCATCCAAACAATTGTCCAATATCCCTCATAAACCCTCAAACCAGACTAGTCTGTTTATGTAGTGTTTTCTTTTTTATTATTGAATTGGGTGACTACGGATTGCAGTAGATTTATAATGTACAAATGGTAATAATTTTTTAAAATAAGTATTAAGAATAATATATATTGAAATTAATTGAAATATTTTTTTATTTAAGTCTTAATGCAATATATCATTATATCAGCAATAATTATTGTTATATTATTTTCTGTAGATTTTTTGATTATTTTTAGATAATATTTAAAAGGATAAAATAAAATAAAAAAATATATAAATCTAAATATATGATATATATAATTGTGTTAGGTAAAAAATGTTAGCCTGAATGCACTGTAAGTCACTTTGGATAAAATTTATTTATTTTAATTTATTTAATTTAAATGTGTATATATATATATATATATATATATATATATATATATATATATATATATATATATATATATATATATATATATATATATATATATATTATATATGCACACACACACACACACACACACATATACACACTTAATATAAATTATTAAAATATTAAATAACATTAATAATATTAAAAATATAATATAAATACCGGTACTTAAAATATTTATATTTATAATATATTAATTAATTAATACCAGCCATTTTAATGCACCTAATTTTGTGGCCATATCCACACGCCTCTTTGATGATTTTTGTTTTTTTATTCAGTTCAGATTTTGTCTTAACATTTAAATCTAATTTTGAATGAACATTTTTCTGCAGATGTTTTGCCACAGTCTAGTGCATTGCATTATGGGATATGGCGTCTCACACAGTGTACAGTGTCACACAGTTATATTAACATTTATGTTTTTAGCGTATTATTTTAGCCAAGGCGACTTACAAAACAGGAACTTTCACTCAAAGAGCCAACAATATTCCCACGATCATAAAAAGCCAGGTTTAATAGTTAACTATTTTAGGAAGCAAGCTAGAGAAAAGAAGAAATGCACACATTTGAACATACTACAGAAGTTGGTATGAGTAGTATGCTACTGTATTCTAGTGTTAAATAAGACGTTTACGTGGTCTTACAGTTCGATATTATCTGCTGTCAGTTCAAGTCACAAGATTTCATTTACAGGACATTTTCAGTAAACAAACTCATGCAGCCCTCTCCGTGTTTAACCATCCACTAAAACACCTTTAATTGATTTGTCCTAACTCACTATGCTTCAATAAATCTGGACCATTTCTGAACGATAGATAGATAGATTTCCTTCCAACCTTTATTCAGTTCAGATTAACACAACATTTGAGCATCTGTTCAGTATCTGATATATTCTGGCTTGGTTCTCTTTCTGCAGCCGCTGACGATCTTGACTCAGACAGGCAGCAGACGGAGAAACTCAAAGGTGCTCTGAACGCTCCTCTCCTCAGACTAAATTTCTCTGATTGTGCTCTTAAAGCAAATCTCGTCTAATTGAGAAGGCATCTTTGTTTAGCGCAACCTCGGAGACTCACATGTTTAATCAATCTTTCACTCCTCTTTATTCCGCTGCCTCTCCACCTTTTGAAAATCAACTCCCTGATGGTTGAGAGGAAACTGTTGAACTTCAAACAAACCTTATGAATAATCTCCCCGAGACGCTATTCAAATGAGAGTTGTCTGATTGTGCCGAGCGAGCGCGAGCGAGTGCGTGTGGGCATGTTGCTGAATGCAGTGCTAGATAAGATATGACTCACTCGACTCGAATGACAGCAAACCTTGCATTTTACTGACTTCAGTGACTGCTTTAAGAACTTCTGAACTTGTGTTCATTTATTTATTTCTTCTGTTTGTGCTTTATGCCTTTTCTCTGGAGAAAAAGACACTTTTTGGGCAAAAGTATTTGCACCCCTGTAGCTCATTCTGTGCATTCGGGCATTTTCTGTATGATTTCTGAACTGTGATGTTATTACTGTTTGTTTGTTTGATTTGTGAGACTTAAGTGAGTTTAATCTCACACACACACGTACAGTATAAATGTTTTTATATAAACCTTTTTAAATATATACATTTTATTTAAATGAAAAGTGAAATAAAAACATTTACATACACACACACAAACACATATATTATATTTTACATATTTTACACTTATATATTATATAATTTTATTTAAAAATCATATATGTACATACAATTTCACTAAAATAAACAATTTGTTTTTATTTGAGTAATTGAATTGAATATAATTGAATATTCATTTAAAAAAACATTATTATTATTAATATTAAATATTACATTATTAAAACTGTATTTTTATGCATTAATGATAAACAATATTATTAAACACAATATATTATTTATTATTTATATTCATAAACAAAATTATTCTAGTTTTTATTCATGTTTTGAGTTAGTTCTTATTTTAATATTTTTCATTTTGATTTTAATTAAGTTTAGTCGTTTTGTTGTGTGTTTTTGTTGTTTTTACAGTTACTTTTTTATTTATTTTTTACATTTATATTTTTGTTTTAGTTATTTTAATGCACCAAGTTAAAATAAATAAAAATTAGAAATATTGCCTTGGCAAATTGCAAATAGATGAAATTAAATTGTTTTTATTTATTTTTTTATTTTTTTATCAACCCTGCATCAAGATTATGTTATCTAGCTGATATATATATGCCATTTAATACTTAATATAGTTAACTACTTGTCTAAATGCTAGAATTATTGTGATTTATAGAACAACTTCCAAACTAAACATGACGCTCCGAGCATTTTATGGGCAGCATGAATCTGTGTGTAATTGCATGTGAGCGTTTACCGTGTGGTTTGTATCTTCCAGAGTGGATGAGATGGGCGCGCTAATGGTGAACCTGGAGAAGGCCAAGCAGGTGAGTGTGGTGCCCTCCTCTCAGCCTCTGATTGAGACGCCGCGTTGTGAAGATAATCACCTCGTAATCAAGCTTTGAGTTTAATTAGACGCCCCTGCAGCCCCTCTTCCTCCCCCAGCACCCTCCTCGTCCTCGCTCTCGCAGGCCCGTGATTAGCCAGCACTCTTTCCCATGGTGCCGTGCGAGCGGTGGAGGACAGAAGAGAGAGAGATGGATGCTGGGAGACCAGAGCGATGTGGCAAACGAGGAGGGCTGTTAGTTACCTCATTGCGCTGATTGCTTGCTTTTTTCCCCACTGTGATTTGCTTTTTTTCTCTTTGCCAGCAGCTCTTAGATAAATGATTCGAAAATGAGTCATTAATTAGCAGGCCGAGTGTGACAGAGCAGGTAAACAGTTTGAGAAGAAAGTGCCTGCAAGTAAACACGCGCCTCAGCAGAACGGAGCAAGCACACGCTCGCTCTCGCTGTTTTACCTGCGGATGCTGCATCTGTAAATCTGGTCTGATTGGGGTTTCGAGGGCGTTCTTGCTCCGTTCGGCCTGATTGTTCATTTGATTCTGGATCTCTGAGAACGTCTGGCCCTGATTTGTATTGATGCTAAGACTGCAGTGTTTTACTGCAACCCATCCTAAACCTAAACAGTATGCAATATGAGTGGTGGAAAAAAAATACTTTCAGCTCCAGGATTAACATAAACTACATCCCATAAAAATAAAAATAAATGTATATTTTTTTTCTTTTTGTCATTTGAAATAAATTTTAACTGAAATATGTATGACTTTTTATTAACTTATTGTGTGTTAACTATTTTACCTTGATGTACTAAAATAACTAAAACAGAAACTGAAACAAAAATTTTTAGAATATACCAAGATATTTAATGACACCATAGAATTGCTAAAAATGTAACTAAAATTTAAATGAAAATGGAAAATACTAAAGTATTTTTATATATTTTTGTTACATTTATTTAAAAAATAAGCAAAAAAAAACAAAAAAAAAACAACAACAACAAAAAAAAAAAAATGCGTATGACACCAGGGTTTTTATAATTAACTAAAACTACAAATGTAAAAAAAAATATATTCAGTTATTTTAAATCAAATTAATATTAACGTAAAAATAATGGAAATGATTTCAATTTATTTTAGTTTCTCATTTTAATTGAGTTTAAAAACTTTTTTTATTTTAAGTTAGTAAAAAATAAATAATAAAAATTACAAAGTCTAACCACTAAATCATACACATTTTATTAAAAATATATAAAATATATAAAAAGTACAAAAAATAAAAAAATCATAATATAAAAAACAACACTACAGTCAGAAATAAAAGTGGCCGAAAAACACAATTTCTGTTATTTGTATTAAAACAAATGTAAATAAAATAAGTTCAGTATGTGTTCAACTTGAAATATTACTACTGTAGCAATATCAAACTTATGTTTATAAAAATCTGTAAAGATTTGACATCAAAAAGACAAGTGAAGCACGAGCTGAAGGAGGACGTTTGTACAATTTCACTAAAAGACCTTTAACTTGATAACTCTGTTAAACAGATGACAGATGTAGTAGATTGTGTTCAAATCAAAATCAAATCAAATCAAATCAAATCAAAGTTTATTTATAGAGCACCTTTTTAAAACAGCAGGTGTTCACCAAAGTGCTGTACATACAATATAAAGTAAACAGTAGAACTAAAAAGCATAAAAAAGAAATAAAATATAATAAATAAAAACACAATAAAATATGCAATAAATACAATAATGATGTATAACACACACTTAAAAGAACTCCTAACAGGTAACTCTCATACTGTGTTATACGCTGTACTATACAAATATGTTTTTAAATGTAATTTAAAAACAGCAAGTGAAGATGCCTGCCTAATGTACAAAGGTAAATTATTCCAGAGTTTTGGGGCCGCTACTGCAAAGGCACGGTCACCTCTGCTCTTTAATCTTGCATTGGGGGAAACTAAAAGCAGTTGCCCAGCAGACCTAAGTGCTCTGGATGGAGCATATGGCTGTAATAGATCTGAGAGGTATTTAGGAGCAGTGTTATTTAATGATTTAAAGACTAAAAGTAAAATCTTGAAATCAATTCTAAAACGAACTGGCAACCAGTGAAGGGAAGCTAATATAGGTGTAATGTGGTCTCGTTTGCGTGTCCTTGTCAATAAACGTGCAGCCGCGTTTTGTACCCTCTGCAAACGTGTTAGAGATGCCTCACCAATGCCTACATAGAGACTATTACAATAGTCCAAGCGGGATGATATAAAAGCATGGATGACCTTCTCAAAATCAGTAAAAGATACAAATGACTTGACTTTAGATAATTGCCTTAACTGATAAAAACACGATTTAACTACCAAATTAATCTGTTTATCTAGTTTAAAGTCACCGTCCATTAAAACACCTAGGTTTTTTACAACGGGCTTCACATATGACTTTAAGTCGCCAAGATCTACATCAGGGGTATTGATGGTACCACCAGGTCGAAACAAAATGATTTCAGTTTTATCTTCATTGAACTTTAAGAAATTGGAGGCCATCCAGGCTTTAATATCCTCAAGACATCTCAACAAAGGTGCTATAGAGTTTGCATTGTTTCGTTTTAAAGGCAGATAGAGTTGCGAGTCATCTGCATAACAGTGAAATGAGATGCCATGTTTCCTAAATATGGACCCTAAAGGCAATATATATAAGGAAAATAAAATGGGTCCAAGAATGGAACCCTGAGGGACTCCACATACAAGAGATGCAGTAGAAGACACAAATTCCCCAAGACGTATCGAGAAAGTTCTTTCACCCAGATAAGATCTAAACCATTGTAACGCGGCACCCTTTATACCAACACAATGCTCAAGACGAGAGATCAGTATATTGTGATCTATAGTGTCAAAAGCAGCAGTAAGATCTAACAGCATAAGAACAGCATAGTTACCTGTGTCAGTGGCCAATAATAAATCATTATAAACTTTTAACAGGGCCGTTTCTGTGCTGTGGAGTGATTTAAAACCAGATTGATACATTTCTTGCAAATCATGCAAGTCTAGAAACGACAGTAATTGTTTAAAAACAACTTTTTCCAATATTTTGGAAAGAAACGGAAGTTTCAGCAGGTATATCACTAAACTTTAGCCTTAGAAATGTTGTTATTTGATATGCTTCAAGAGTGGCACAAGTGGGGTCACTGCACACACAAGCGGGATGTTCAGCTCCTCTCAAGTTTTCCAAACTTGTGTGTTTGATGGCAGAGAGCGGGTCTGGCCCAGAGGGAGGTGGAGAAGCTGAAGGAGCAGCTCGCTGGCTCTTCTAAAGGGACCGGCCCATCAGAAGACAGACCCAAGGAGGTAAGAATAACTCTCTCTGTTAGATGAAAGCCGGCCGACTGCAAATTGCCACCTTAACGCGTCCAATCTGCAGTGGGAGGAAACCATCAGACCACTGGAACCTCATTAGTGGCTCTTTGAGGCGCTGTGATTACAGGAAGCTAGAGAGCAGGAGCACATTTTGAAGTTGAAAAGACGGTTTCATGTTGTCCCCGTCCCCCTGATTTCTTTTCATTTGTGGTCTCAGGGGAGGGAGCGCGAGGAGCGAGACGAGACCTCGCTGTCCCGGCTGGAGGCGGTGCTGTTCTCCAAGGACAGAGAGATCCTGCGACTGCTCGAGAGCGTCCAGAGACTCCAGTTCACCTTACAGGAAGTCCAGGACTCCTCGGCCAATCAGATCGCAGAGCTGAAGCGGCAGCTGGCCTATAAGTCAGAAGCTATAGAGGTGAGAGTGTGTTGTTTTAGCCGTGTGGTCAGGATATTACTGTACAGTTTAAAAGTATTTATTTACTGTAAGCTCAGTGGTTTCAGTGGAACTCGATAATCATGGCAATGCACTTTTTCAAAGTATTTTGGGTTTGATTTGAATGTATTAGCATGTGTGAAAAGTGTTCTCAGCTACATTTGCATTGCATACAAAAATCTAGATATTCCATCACTTTTGGAAAAATAGTGCAAAAACAGCATTAATAAACAAACTTGTAGCCTTTTTCAAAATAAATTAATATTTACCTAGTATGCATTAAATTGATCAGAAGTGACAGTGAAGACATTTATAATGCTGTTCTTTTGAACTTTCTATTCATCTGTGAATTCAGAAAAATAAAATACATCTCAGATTTTACAAAAATATGATGCAGCACAACTGATTTCAATATTGATAATAATCAAAAATGTTTTTTGAGCAGTGAATCAGCATATTAGAATGATTTCTGAAGATCATGTGACACTGAAGACTGGAGGAATGATGCTGAAAATACAGCGGAGCATCACAGAAATAAATGACATTTTAAGATATATACACATAGAAAACATTTATAAAAAAAAAATTAAACCAAGCCCAAACTTTTGAGTAGCATTTTATGTTTAAAGCATTGTTTTGTTTTATAAGAAACCTAACAAATCAGATTTAGCCTGACTGTAATAATTTATAGATTACCCATAATTAACATCTGGTGTCTCCACAGACTCTGGAGGCCAAGCTACAGTCTCAGATGGATTATGAAGAGATCAAAACTGAACTCAGGTGAGTTTCTGCAGGAACACATGCTATAAAGATGATGTACGATGATGCTTATGTTAACATATCGTCGTGTCTTCTTCAGCATCCTGAAAGCCATGAAACTGGCATCAGCCAACGGAAGTTCATCCCAGGTGAGTGAAGCAAACGTTCTTCTGCAGGAATATATAAGAGTCCTGCGTTATATCAATATATGTACGGTCACAGACCCTCTCAGATTAAAGACAAATAAAGTTCTCCACGATAAACAGTTGCCTGCACCTGAATGTAGATCTGCATCAATCTTGTGTGTGTGTGTGTGTGTGTGTGTGTGTGTGTGTGCAGGAATCAGCCAAAGGCTCCGCTGAGGCTCTGTTGCTGGACAAAGACGCCTTTCTGTCCTCTCACAGATTTCTTGTGGATAAAGTCAGAGCGTTACACAACAGCGGTAAATATGTGTCTGTTTACATTCATCAAGTGTCAATCACTGAACTTTGCACTTCCGTCTTTGAAGTAACTTGGATATTAAACAAAAATCATAAAAAAATAGTTTTTGTTTCTTGAAATGTTAACTGAAAATAAAAATGTATTTGATTTCAGCTAGCTGCAAAAGCAACATCAAGTTTATCCTGATGTAGTAAAAAAAAAAAACTAAAACTGAAATACAAATGAATAATACAATATAGACATATTTAAAAAAAATAAATAAATTGAAAAACATTAAAGACGAAAAACTAATCATGGTAAAGAGTACTATGGTAATGCAACTAAAGTTAGCATTTTCTGCATGTTGTTTAATATTGTTTTATATTGTTTTTTATTTTATTTTCTGTTTTATTTATTAATAATAATTCATTAAAAATGTATTCTAAGTGTTCTAAGCTTAAATCAATTTAAATTAATTCAAAATCCTAATTTAAAATAGTACATTAATTCAAATTTAATTGAATGATAATATTAAAATTAAATGTTACAAATATTTTGTTAATAATGCTAAACTGTAGAATATTTTAGATTTTTAAATGTATCAAATATTTGGTCACATCAGCAGTATTGGATATCCAGTCAGAGTTTACACATAACTGTCGATTTGATCAAATAAACGTATGTTTCCTCTCTGTCGTAGACGAGGGTCACTCCGAGGACTCCAGTAAGGATGTGAGTCGCCCGGTGGGCTCGTATTCCTCTCCTCCAGGAACTTTGCCCATAGATGGCCTCTCTTCCTCCAGCCCAGGACCGCCCATCACTGACACGCCTTCCTCCGCCCATGAAATGCCCCGCCCCTTCTCAGTGTCGCCCTTCTCGGGCGAGAAACTTCCCGGAGATCAGCTCCTGCAGAAGCAGCTCCTGTCTCCACTCTTCAAGAAAGACGGCAGCTCCATCATGGCATTCCCCACCGCCCTCTACGCCGCCAAAGCGGCCCTCATGTCAGCCAATCAGAACGCCTCAATGCCCGTCACCATTGAGACAGGCATGCCAAGTGACCAATCGGAGAGCGGAAGCTCAGGGGGAGGAGACGAGGACCAGGTGGACACGGCAGATATTGCTTTTCAGGTCAAAGAGCAGCTGCTGAAACACAACATCGGTCAGCGTGTGTTCGGACACTACGTGCTGGGCCTCTCGCAGGGCTCGGTCAGCGAGATCCTGGCTCGCCCCAAACCCTGGAGGAAGCTCACCGTCAAGGGCAAAGAGCCTTTCATCAAAATGAAGCAGTTCCTGTCGGACGAGCAGAACATCCTGGCGTTACGCACCATCCAGGTTCGCCAGCGAGGTGAGTGGTCAGAGAAACTGTAGGAATATATATATATATATATATATATATATATATATATATATATATATATATATATATATATATATATATATATATATATATTAGTTAGGCCAACCTGAAATATATAATAAATTCATATGCATTTAAAAAAATATTTATATTAATAAATTATTGATGTTTTTCATCAGAATGAAGCAATTAATGATTCAAATAAAACATTTCATAAAAAAAATACAAATGATTAAAATTAAATATTATATATATTAAATATTAAATAATATTATATATTATTTTTATAATGTATATATATACACACACATTATAAAAATAATCCTGACATGATTGAACAAATGGAAATACGGTGTAACATTTTATGAGATAAAATGTTTAATAAAGCTGTATTGATAACCTATATTTATTTATTTATTTAATATATGAAAGTGTTTTTGTTGGATGCATTTGGTGAATTTACGTTTATGTCAAGCAGAAGATCTTCTTGGAGCAGCATCCCTATTTAACCAATCAGATTTCAGAGTAAGGATTAATGTTGATTTACAGTAAATACAACAATAATGCATGAATTTAAATAACCACAGACTCAATAATTCTGATACACATTATCATCTTCATGGTAAAAATATATAAAATCACAACCAATATTATCCACCTGCTATTTCCTTCTGATTTGATTCCACATTATAGAAGTTCAGTGGTTTGTGAATTGTGTTTCATGTCTTTCACGTCTGACATCCTGAAGATGTCTCCTCCCGCTAAACCCCACCGAACCGTTTCAGACCCCCAGAGAGAACTAGTCCGGTTTCCTGTACAAGCGTTTCTCGCGCTGTGTTAGCGTGCAGCTTCCGCGCTCATTCCCAAACCCTGCACTTGTTGTGATGCTCTCTTTCTGGGTTTTGAAAGTGAAGCGTTCTCGTGTTAGCGCACCCTCACTTGATGCCAGCTTCTCAAAGGCAGCTATTGATCTAGCAATCAAACGCAAGCTCTGATCAGCCGGCCCACTCACCTCACCTCCTCTCTCTCCTTTACCCTCTCCGACAGGGAGCATCACTCCTCGCATCCGAACTCCTGAAACTGGGTCAGATGATGCCATCAAGAACATTCTAGAGCAGGCCAAGAAGGAGATCCAGTCACAAAGAGGTGGGTACAAAGACACTGAATCCACAGGCACTTTCTGAATCTCACACTGCTCCCTGCACAACAACACACAGCTTTCATCTGCGCATACCTGACTCTTACAGGATTGATTTGCATAATAGAATGTCTGATGTCTGTTGGAATCTTCTACTCATTGTTCAAAATTACTTACTTCACTGCAAAACAAAAACAAATTATGTGACTAGACAGTATATCCTGAATTCAATGTATTTTTATTTTAACATAAATATAGAGAGAACATAAATACAGCTTACATGTTTATTTAAACCTAGCTATAACAACATGAGGTATACGTATACTAAAATAAAATAATTCAATGAAAAAAAAATGCCAAAAAATGTTCTCTAGAAATATATTCTCTTACTGTCTTATGTAATTTTGTTTCTATGGTAAATTTATTTTACTGTCTTGGAGCATAAAAATATTTTAAATCATATTTTTATATATAAGCATGCATAACCATTTATTCTGTAACATATTTAACCAATTTAAAGATATTATCAGAAAATATATTATCTTAATATCTTGCGCAATTTTGCTGCTCAAGTATATTTATCTTGTTTATCGACAAAAATAATTTTGCAGTGAGTAGGTGCAAGCAATTACAAAATTATGGGTTGAATATGCTAGTAAAAAACACACTGCTAATAACAAGTCTGTCTGCTCTATTTAATTGTTAATAAATAACTAAATAATAATACATATTTTTATATTAATTAAATATTTTAAATATTGTTTTATTATTGTATAATTTTATGAAATGCAGAGTATTAATACAAATAAATACTTTTAATGTTATATATATATATATATATATATATATATATATATATATATTTTAAGTATTCATAATATTTGTATAATAATTAAATATTTAAAATATTTATTTTGTTATTGTATTATCAAATAAAAAATATATTGTAAAATATTTACTATTATATAAATCTTTAATGTTCATTTAGAATTACATTTATACATTATTTATTTATTTGTTTAATAATTTTAATACAAAATATTTACACATACATACTAGTGCTAGTTATTTTATAATAATAAAATATTTATTTTATTATAGTATTAACAACAATATATATTTTTTTCAATATAAATAAAAACATTATTGCATATTTAATATTAATTTATAATTTCTTTATATATTAATATTAAAATAATTGATTATTTTATTTATTACAATAATTGTAACTTTTTAAAGAAGCTATGTCACATTAAAACTACTTCTGACTAGCAATGCAAACTTGTGTTCGGATCTGTTTGTGTTGGACAGGTGATTGTAAGTCGTCTTTGGGCTGTTCATCAGGACGTAACAGCTCTGGAGGAAGCAGCAGTTCTGACGAAACCATCAAGAGCATCCTGGAGCAGGCTCGTCGAGAGATGCAGGCGCAGCAGCAGGCCCTGCTGGAGATGGAGGTGTGCAGCCGGGCGTCCTCCAGCGAGCGTCTCGCCCTGCAGGATCCAGCCAAGGGACAGCTGATCCCCACACCGCCCTTCATCAAACAGGAAGAGGGTGTGTCCGTACCAACGTGTGTGTCCAATCCCACCGGCAGCCCTCAGACGCCTCTGAGCGTCCTGTCTCCAGCCGCCTTCGTCCAAAACATCATCCGTAAGGTGAAGTCGGAGATCGGCGAAGCTGGCACGTATTTCGACCAGCACTGGTCCACCGAGCGCGGTGCGGTCGTGATGATGGGCGGCACCTCTCACCCGTTCACCTCCGTGTCTCCGTCGCTTTCCTCCTCCTCGTCCACGGGACATTCGTCCATGCCTCGTCCCTGGCCGCGGATGGAGAACGGAGACTGCCCTGCAAACGGCGAGGAAGCGTCTGCTCCTGAGGACGAGCCCGTGATGGGACGACCGCTGGAGATCAAGGTGGAGCCGGACGCCTCGGTCAGCGGCGAGTCACCCGGTGGAGGAGGACGGGTGTCGTATTACCCCACCTACATCCCCCGAACCCTGAAGCCCACCGTCCCGCCGCTGACCCCGGAGCAGTACGAGATGTACATGTACCGCGAGGTGGACACCCTCGAACTCACCCGGCAGGTGAAGGAAAAACTGGCCAAGAACGGGATCTGCCAGAGGATCTTCGGAGAGAAGGTGGGGTTATATATAACAAAGTCCAACAAGCCAAAATTACAAAATGGGAAAACATGCTCAGTGCAAAGACAAACGTCATCAGTGTTGCAGTAGACTATATATAGAGAAGTACCTTACTGTGTCTAAAGAAAGTCAACTCAATATACCCAGTAGCGTGGAGCATTAATATTAAAGCTGGGACGATAAATCGATGCACAGTCGATTCGTGGATCGATTCGGAGATCTTCAGGATGCATCGCGATTCTTCTGGAATCGCTTCTAAGATTAGTTTTTAACAGCAGATGGCGCTCTAATCTAGTTTTCATCTGCACACTCAAATGCTCATGAAGAAGAGTGCTAAAGAGCGTCATGTAACGTTAATTTCACCTTAGCTCATGCTTTTATAACGCAAGAGTAATGTAAACACAGCCCACTGTAAACACCCTTGTAATTCGCTTCAACCTTTTTGAATTTTACGATTGATTATTTTAGGTTCAGAATCTAAGCTCAGAATGGACTCAAGAAACTGACAGACAGAACAAAGCAGGTTACTTCTGGTATGAAACAAAGTCTCAACTTTCAAATTCTGTTATTTAAAAAAAAATGTAAACAGTTAATACCGTTTTGTGGCTCTATAGACGGTTTCAACGGCAACAACATAAACAAACGTTCATAAAGCGCGAGAAATAGAGGTTTCCCCAGTAACAGCTGTAAACAAAGCAGAGCGTCGCTCACACGCTGCGTTATCCGGCATATAACATGCAAGTCTTCCTTCAGAAATACAGCGATATAAAAACACCCGTGCCTCGTTTTGATATTTAAGCATATAAATGTAAGGAATTGTTATTATTAAATGTGTAGTACGTAACGTTAATCATGTTTATTCAACGAAGCCTTTTTGAAAATCGATTCGTTTTAAAATCGTGGCGAGTCTCCAAAAATAAATAAATGTATGGGAAACACATCCCGCAGCACAACCACCTGAGCCCAACTTCAGTCTCATCACCTTGACTTTAACTGCGTTTGTAGAAGGCACCGCAGCCAGACTGATATACACAAGATAGACCGGAAGTTAACTTAGGTCCAGGCGCGTGCATCCGATGAAACCGTCTATATTGTGTGGTGACAGATCACTGTAGCATCTCGTGAACTGATCATCTCCTCCTCTTTGCCAGTTACTACAGGAAATAAACATGAAAGAACATCAGAGGGTATCTTGATTCAACCGCAGAAAGACGTCAGAACACACCATTTCTCAAGTTCAAATATGTCCGTGAAAAATATTTCTATGATTATGTGTGCAAAACCTTATTCTTTTTTTTTTTTTTTTTTTTTTTTGCAAACAAAAAGTATTTTCCATTTACAAACTTCGGTATTTGGTCCATTTTTTTGCAGTATTATTAATATACTAATAATTTGTTATTAATATTTTTTATTTTTTTATTAATATTTTAAAATGTTTTTATTTTTCTATTCTCTGTATTTTCCATTTAAATTTGTATTCATTTATTTATTGTTTTAAAGCTTTTATAGTATCTCAACCAGACTATTTTTATTATATTATATTATATTATATTATATTATATTATATTATATTATAATAATTTTATTTAACATTTATTTTATTTCAAGTAAGAATAATGTTTTATGTAAGGTTTTAGTAATGATAATAACCCTGTTGTGAGATTTACAGTACAGATGGAGAGCAAGTTTTCATGTGATGACTCGAGATCAATGCATGAATCAATGCATGAAATGGTTTTTCCACAAAAATCGGACACAAATGTAATGTTATTGTGTGGAAACGGCTGTTTGGCTGTTTTGGTATCTGATACACACAAATCAACATTAATGCCTTTATTTTTTAGTAAATCAAAGCCATATTTACTTCCTTAATAGATGTTTGTTGTCTTATTGGGAATGACGAATCTATTTGTTATAACAAAATAGAAGTCTCTTGTACTTACCAAGGCTGTATTGTTTTTTTGTTTTGTTTTGTTTTTTTTAAATACTGGAAAACCAGTAATATTGAGGAATATTGTAATATTGCAATTTGAAAATAAGTTTTCTATTGTAATATATTTTAAAATATAATTTATTTCTGTGATGCGCAGCTTTATTTTCAGCATCATTCCTCCAGTCTTCAGTGTCACATGATCTTCAGAAATCATGAAAATATGATGATTTGCTTTTTTTTTTATATAATTATCAATGTTGAAAACCGAAATCTTTTGTCATAATCTAGATGTCTTGACTGTCACTATTGATCAATTTAATGTGTCCTTTCTTTAACTAAACTGATCCCCAGCTTTTGAACAGAAGTGTCAGAAGGTATTGGGTTGTCTTTTCCGCCATCTAGTGGTCACTTGAATATTTGCCAGTGAAAAGGTTCTGGTTTTCTGATGAGACTCATCTGAATGTCTGTGTGTCTCTGGCAGGTGCTGGGTTTGTCTCAGGGCAGCGTGAGTGACATGTTATCCAGACCTAAACCCTGGAGTAAGCTCACTCAGAAGGGCCGGGAGCCGTTCATACGCATGCAGCTCTGGCTGCTGGACCAGCTGGGTCACGGACTCAGCTCACTGTCCGGCCACAGTCACGGTCAGGGTCAGGGTCAGTCATCATCACCAGCACTAACAACACATCCTACTCACGACTTCATCTCTATCATTCCCAGAAGTAGTTTAGGTTGAAATATTATAGAATGTTTGTCATGATAGAATGTTTAAACAATATCGTTTGAGTTTCTTTTTTCCTGTATTTTCATTAAAAAAAAAAATCTCTTTAACATTACAAAATATTATAATGCATATTATATATTATTAATATAATTACTGATTATTGTAAGTTACAGTACAGACCAAAAGTTTGGACACATTACTATTTTTAATGTTTTTGAAATAAGTTTCTTCTGCTCATCAAGCCTGCATTTATTTGATCAAAAATACAGAAAAATTTGTAATATTGTGAAATATTATTAAAACTTAAAATAATAGTTTTCTATTTGAATATACTTTAAAAAAAAATAATTTATTCCTGTGATGCAAAGCTGAATTTTCAGCATCATTACTCCAGCTTCAGTGTCACATGTAACATCAGTCGATCACATGATCATTTAGAAATCATTCTAATATTCTGATTTATTATGAGTGTTGGAAACAGTTCTGCTGTCGAATATATTTGATCAATAAAAGGTTAAAAAGAACTGCATTTATTCAAAAAAGAAAAAAAGAAATTCTAATAATATTTATTCTAATAATACATTTTCTTTACTATCACTTTTTATCAATTCAACACATCCTTGCTGAATAAAAGTATTGATGTTATTTAATTTAAGAAGAAAGAAAAAAATTACTGACCCCCAATAGTCATAACTCCCCAGTAGTGTATATTGTTATTACAAAATATTTATATTTTAAAAACATAGCTTCTTTTTTTTTTTTTTTATCAAAGTATCCTAAAAAAGTATCACATGTTCTGAAAAAATATTAAGCAGCAGAACGGTTTCCAACTTTGATAATGAATCATCATATTAGAATGATTTCTAAAGGATCATGTGATAATGAAATAAAAATTCAGCTTTGCATCACAGAAATAAATGATCATTTAGAGTATGATACATTTAAAAACAATTATTTTAATTTTTAATAATATTTCACAATATTACATTTTTTTCTGTATTTTTGATCAAATAAATGCAGGCTTGATGAGCAGAAGAAACTTCTTTTAAAAACATAAAAAATAGTAATGTTTCCAAACTTTTGGTCTGTACTGTATATATATATATATATATATATATATATATATATATATATATATATATATATATATATATATAAACATTTTTAATGAAAGAACATTGTAATATAACTTACAATAAACAGTAATTATATTAATAATATATAATATACATTATAATATTTTGTAATATTTAAGACAATTGTGAAATTCTTTTTAATGTTCATAAAAATGAAAGCATAATGCAAAACAATTTCAAACTCGGCTTCACTCCTTATACTGCTTAATAAAAAACAGTTTTTTCTGCATTTCACTAAAAAATATAGAAAGTAAAATCATACAATAGTTGAACACAATCAGGTAAAAAAAAAAATGAAAATGTCTAATATAAATTATAATTATTATAATATTGTTTGTAAGACATCATTTATAGTATAAATTACAATGATTTTGTATTACAATGAGAGAAAAAAAATCTAATTTTCCTGTAAAGATAGTTCTGATGGCAAAATGCTGAATATGTTAAAGTTAGGCTTTATTTACTGTATGCAAAATACAATTTCTTATTTCCTACACTGCAAAAAAATTTTTCTTAGTATTTGTGTCTTATTGTCAAGAATAAATATATACAAATATTTAAATCAATTTACATTTACTTGAGAAGCAAAATTACTTAAGTTATTAATTATTGGTTTCTAAACAAAAAACATCACAATTAATACAGTTTATGCTTAAATCATGAACAAATATTTGAAACTTAATTCAAGTTTTATAAAAAACACGTCATTTTAAGTCTTACCTCACTGGCAGATTATTATTACTCTCTTGTTTTAAGCATAAACTCACCCTTTCCTTTTTATTTTTATGCAAGCATGTGTATTTGTTTATATTGGAACACAAGCCAAAAATATTGAGTAGTTTATATTTGAAATATTTTTGTTATCCTTTCATAGACTTATTGCACAGTTTTAGTGTTTTTAAATGTATGCATATACAGTGCATTCAGGCTAACAGTTTTTACCTAACATGTGTTCCCTGGGAATCGAACCCACAACCTTGCGCTGCTAATGCAATGCTCTAACACTTAAATAATAAAAAGTGTTTTGACTCTAATAATTATTCTAATCTTTGGTGGCTGGTTCTCAGATAAGAGCCCCGTGACGAGCCACTCGTCCCCGTCTCCTCCTCCGAGTCCCGAAGACGGTCACCCCAGCGTGACCCTGGAGAGCAGTAAAGAGAACCAGCAGCCGCAGCACACCGAGCCCCACGGAGGGAAGAGCACGCTGGGCATGATGGTCCCGCAGCAGCCCCACACACCGCTGGGCATCCAGGAGCTGGTGGCCATGTCCCCGGAGCTGGACACATACACCATCACCAAGAGAGTGAAGGAAGTGCTGACCGACAACAACTTAGGTGATTTACAGCACGCCAGACACTGTACGAAATCAGAAAGAGCTTTAGTATGCATGCTTATACAAGAAATGTGTTTTAGTGACGTAAGCTTCCAGTGCACAGAGACAACAACACACAGACAAAACAAAATATTGCAACATAAATAACTTGTATGAACAGTTGTGCTATAGATGATAATGGAAATAAAATGAGTGAGATGCAGGGATGTAGGTACATGGATGGAGGTGGTAACAATTAAATATAAGGATATTGCACATTTTTATTGTATCATTTTTACACTGTATGAATGTCAGCATTTAATTCTATGTAAATGAAGATTTTTGACAAGGTTTGGTTACTTTTGTGCTTCACCAAGGCTGCATTTATTTGATACAATTTTATTAGTGATAGCTAAAACTATTAGAAACGGTTTTCTGTCATTAAAATGAAATTCTTTTTAATGGTCATGAAAATGAAAGTATAATGCAAAACAATTTCAAGTTTAGCTGTCATTAAAATTATATATACATTTAAAAAATATATATTAGATGACAAATATAACCTTGAGAGGTTGAATGAAAAATAGAAACATTGCCTTAATTAAGTAAAAATGAATTAAAGCTATAAGAAGCTTTTAAAGCTATAAGCATATAAAAAATAATATGACAACATCATGTAACAACATTACTAAAACTAAAATGAAAACTGAAAAATTTAAGCTATAGTATATAGTATTATATACACTAATTAAAGCTGTATGAATAAAACAACATGAATATGACAGAATGACTAGAACAAACTAAAAATGAATGCTAATTTAAAATATTAAGAAATACTTTAATAGTATGCACTACCAATCAAAAGTTAGAATAATATGGATTTTTTAATGTTTATTAAATAAATCTCTTCTACTCAGCTAAGCTGCATTTATTTGATCAGAAACACAAAAAAACAGGAATATTGTGAAAAACTTTTACATCCATTTTCTATTGTAGTATTGTAATTCCTGTGATGCAAAGCTGTATTTTCTGCATCATTCCTCCAGTCTTCAGTGTCACATGATCTTCAGAAATCATGAAAATATACTGATCTGCTGCTCAAGAAAAATAGTTGTGCTGCGCAATATTTTGTGGAAATACATTTAACATCAGGATTATTTAATGCATAGAAAGTTCGGGGTGGGAAGAAATCATTTATTTTAATTAGAAATCTATGGTAAGATTATAACTGTTACTTTTGATCAATGAATAAAAAACTAGTGTAAACAAAAAAACGTTCATTTTAATGGAGAGTTTGAACGGATTCCTGTTGAATGTAGGATTCTGAGGACTGGAGGTGGATTGGTAACTGTCAGTGTGTGTGTGTGTGCGTGTGTGTGTGTTGATGCAGGTCAGCGTCTGTTTGGAGAGAGCATTCTGGGATTGACTCAGGGTTCAGTGTCTGACCTGTTGTCCCGACCGAAGCCGTGGCACAAGCTCAGTCTGAAGGGACGCGAGCCGTTCGTCCGCATGCAGCTGTGGCTCAACGACCCGCACAACGTCGACAAACTCCGAGACGTCAAGAAACTGGAGAAGAAAGGTGAGAGAACAGACATCGATTCAGTTCTTCACTGATTCTGAGCACGTTCAGCTTCTAGATCAAAATATTAAGACATTTTATTAATACACTTGATTTAAAATAGTGAGATCCAGTGCTGTTTATAAGCTAATGTTGTTCAATCTATTAAAAATCTTTTTCTTTTAAAAAATGAAATATAAATGTTAGAATACTGTATAACTTAAAAAGTTGAATCAAAATTACTAAACTAAAAAAAAATTATAATAAAATAAACTTGAATAAAAATACTTAAATTTCAAAAACTGAAAGAATTTAGCTATATAGAAATAATATTTAGAACTGCTTTTATTTATTTTTTTAGAATTTTTGCACTTTGACATTTTTATTATTTTTATTGCATGTTAAGTATTACTGTTTTTTTTGTGTTTTTTTATTAATTTTAAAATTACAATTTTTATTCATTGTGTTATACATTATATGACCGTTTTTTGTCCTAACTTTATTAATAAAGTGTTTATTTTTCAGTGGATTTGCTGAATTAAATGTGCCGTGTAGTGAGATCCAGTTTTAGTGTTATTTATATCCTTTTATAGTATTGAGTATTTGGGATTAGCTTTTGTTTCTATATATTCTATATTATGTTATATGCATTTGTCATTTTATTATTTTTAATATTTTATTTCATCTGAAACTCTTTTTGGCATTATATTACATATGACTCACTTGCTGTGAAGATGCAGATGATCATAATTTGTAGCGAGTATTAAACAGCGTGTCTTGGGTTTTGTCCAGCGTATCTGAAGAGGCGATACGGTCTGTTGAGTCCCGGCTCAGACAGCGATTCCCCCGGCGCTCATTCAGACTGCATCAGTCCAGGTCTGACCCCGCTGGAGCTCTGCCCGTTCAGCCAGGCCAAGAAACCCCGCGTGGTGCTGGCGGCCGAGGAGAAGGAGGCTCTGACCAAGGCGTATCTGCAGGAGCCGTACCCCTCTCAACACACCATCGAGATGCTGGCCGCACAACTCAACCTCAAAACCAACACCGTCATCAACTGGTTCCACAACTACAGGTGTGTTCTGCTTTTTACCTGGGAAAGACTGTGTCTGAGCTCTTGTTAGTGTTTGAAGCTTGAATGGGAGTTTGGCTCCACCTGCTGGACGACTGAGGAGTTGACGAGAAAAGACGAGAAAGCCCTGTATCTACATCTGTACTGTGGCATGAACTTTCCAACATACCCCCAAAATAAACATTTCTTAAAATTATACATTTGGTCCCCCCACACTGTGTATCCCATTCAATAAAACACCTTTTTATTGGTCCAAAAGACATTTTACTAATAAATTAGATGGATTTGCTGAGAACTATGATTATTTTAGTGTTATTGATATATTATTAATATTTCAAATTTGCTGTCATTTTTATTTTTTATTTTAGGGGATGTTTTAGTAATTGTTTTTATTTTGTATTATTTTCTACATTTATGTATAGTTTTATTTTAGTGTTATTAATTTAAATATTTCAGCTTAAACTGATTTATTTTATATGCCGTGTTTTTTGTTCAATTACACATGCAATGTACTGAGATCCCGTGTTATTTTACTGTTATTTATATACTACAGTATTTATTAATATTTTGAATTAGCTTTTATTTTTATGCTTTTAATTTGCTTATTTAATTTAGATTTTTTTTTTATATATATAGTTTTAATTAATTTTAAGTTTAGTTATTAATTTTCTATTTAAACTTAAACATGTGCATTTCAGTTATTCTTTACTTTTAAGACAATACCTGGATGCAATCTACTGAGATACAGCATATCAGATTTTACTGTTACTTACATACTATTATAGTATTTGATCATATTTTGATTAGCTTTTATTTTTATATTTTCAGTTCCATTTTGAACCTTAGTTTTAGTTATTTTGTTATGTGCTGTTTTTTTTTTTTCATTTAAATATTTCTGTATAGCTTTAATTCATTTTTATTTCCGCTTTATTAATTACAGCATTTCCACTTATTTCATATACGAATGTCAGTATTTATACAAATTTTATTTCAATTACTGATTTTTTTTAATTGTTTTAGTTGGCAATAACAACACTGATTGATATTGTGTGACACCCATTCTGCTAAAAATAAAAACAGTAAATGTATTTCCTCTCTGTTTCATCATCATCCTCTCAACAGGTCTCGTATGCGGCGAGAGGTCCTGATGGAGGGTCTCCAAGACCACGACACAGACGCCGAGCACAACAACTACTCCCCGCTGACATCGCACAGCCCTGTATCTGACCACGATGACAGGAAGCAGCCCTCGGCCGTGCACAGCCGCCCTCTGAGCGCCGCCCCGCGCCGGTTCACTGTCAAACAGGAGACCAGCGAGCCGGATGAAGACCAGGAGCTCCGTCTGCGGCAGGCCAAGTGCTTCTCAATCCAGTTCGCCCAGCTCAAAAGTGACCCAGAAACACCCCAGCACCGCTCGCTGGGCGTCAAAGACGAGGAGCCGCAGAGGAACAGCCACGAGAACGAGGAGCTGGAGAAGTCACCTGAGGATCCCGTCAGCTTCAAGGCTTCATCCGAACCGTCCCGGGGCAGCCTGGAGGTGTCGCTCAACTCACCCTCCGCCGCGTCCTCGCCCGGCCTCATGATGTCCGTGTCACCCGTCCCGTCCTCTTCCGCCCCCATCTCCCCGTCTCCGCCCAACCCGCCGGCCACGAACCACCACCACTCGCCCTCGCTCAACCCCAAACTCAACAAAAGCACTCAGAGACGCAACGAGAAGATGGCCAACCTCAACAACATCATCCATCGCCTGGAGCGGGCCGCCAACCGCGAGGAGACGCTCGAGTGGGAGTTCTAGAGATTCACAGAAGATCGTAAGCGTCAGATCTTTATAAACACATTTTAGGTATTTTAATAAAGTCACTTTGGATTCTGCGTCACAGCACTAGCTGGTTTTGAGGAGTTAACGTAGCGGTGTCATGAAATGCACACTGACGTCTTGTAGATTGCCACTGGGTGAGATTATTAAATAAAAGACCTCTGTTTTAAGCCATCAAAAAGCACTACTTATTTAAAAACAAAACGAGAGAGAGAGAGACAATGACCAAATTTGCTAATTTTTGAATAGCAGTTTTTCAACTTTTGTCTGTAAGACGGGACAGCGGAGTCAGGTGACGCGCGACAGCTTCACTCTGACCGAGGGATAGTCCTAAAAGACTCTAAAATAGTGAACATTGCATATGTATTTAGTTTCTTGGTGACATGTTTTGGATCTTTTGTTATACAAGCGTACAACGTGTGATTGTGTGTGTTGTAGAAGTCGTCTGCAATAGCCTTCTCTGAACAAGATGTAGCATGAACATCATTTACCCTCTGTTTCCTCTCTAGATAGTAACCTGTGATATACTCGAGCGATGCTATAACAAGAGAAAAACGGCAAAAACAAGAGAAAAGGAAATTTAAAAAAAAAGTTGGTACGACGGTAGATGCATTTTTGATTTTGTGAACGTGTCATTTTTTTATTTTATTTTTGGTTGGATACTTGGAGGTTTTACACCAGAGCTCTTGTGCACAGTTTAAATCAAGATGCATTTACTTGAGATGCAAAAATGTTTTCTGATATAATTAAGTGATTTTTTTTGCTTAAAACACGGGGAAAAAAAATCTATAATTAGAATAAGAAAAATAATCTTGCATTAAATCTTGTTTTACATCATTTTTCTTACACCCATTGATGTTATTTTTCTTGTTTGATGTTTTTTTTTTAAAGAAAACAAGGCTTAATATCTTGTCATTTTGTTTCTCATTTGAAACATTAATCAAAATTAAAAGCTATTTTTTGCTTAAAACAAGAAAATATTTATCGATGAGATAAGATCTTGTTTTGCCTTTGATGTAAATATTTGACAAATTTATTTTCTTGCCACATTGGCAGATTTTTTTCTTGCTTTAAGCATAAACTTGGTCTTGTTTTCCTGTACAAATATACTTAAATCAAGATTTTAAAACATTATAATAAAAACAAAATCATCAAAATTAAATAAGCTTATGCTTAAAACAAGAGAAAATATGTCAGTGTGGTAATAAAAAAAAAGAAATTCCCCTTTTAATTTAATTTTTCTTTCCCCGCTGACTGATATTTTTTTCTGTAAGTGTCAGATACGCCATATCTTAAGTTATTTTGCTGCTCAAATAAATGTATTTTGATTTAGATTTTTAGATTTTTTTTTAATGGAAAACAAGACAAAAATACTGAGTAAGAAACAGATTGCAAATCCTCAGTAACTCATGGCACATGTACCTCACTGTCTCGACGAGCTGGTCTCACACCTGCAACCTCCAATGTCTGAAACATACTTTTTGACCCAAAGCTTTGGATATAATTCAAGCCTCAAGGAGCACCGACTGGTGGGGTGGGACGGGTTTTCACGGGGAATTGTTTGCATGCATATGTTTTAAACTGCTCCGTGATGCAGTCGTGGTCAGTACTCGTCTTCTCATTCTTCCTCCATCTCTCCGTCTGTGTTTGCTCCTGCATGAGAGTCGTGTGTCTCTGTAAACCTCCTCCAGCCGCCTCCTCCCAACATGAGGACGGTTCCTGTGGAGAATGACACTTTATGTTCAGGTCATTTTATAATTATTAAGACATGTTTTAGCAGGGAGTTTAAAATAAATGCACTTAAAATTGAAATATGACATACTGGACATCAGATGAGAATCTGTTTTATTGTGCTTTAATTGTTTATTTCGTATCCCATGAGCACTTTGTCTACTTTGCTGTATTTTAGTGATTTTGATACTTATTTCCAGGTGCTCTTTGTACTGCAGGAGAAGGCCAGAAACACACTCTGTGCAAGCGCTTCTGTGAATGCTTGTTCAGTGCATTCAGTACAAACATCTGAAAATCCTTAAATCAAGATACATTTACTTGATATGCAAAATGACGTAACATTAAGTCTCGTTTTCAGAAAGAGTCATCAAAATCAATTAAGTTTCTGCTCAGTGCTAGAAAAACAATCAAATACTACAAACGGATGGAATAAATGAACTCAAAGGGAAAACAGGTTCAGCTATTTTTCCCCCTTGCTTTAAGCTCAGTCACTTAATTTTAATTAATGTATAGCAAACAAGACTATTTCTACTTGAAAACTAGATGAAAATACGGAGTAAGAAAATCATTTTTTGCAGTGCAATATAAAGTAAGATATTTGATCCAGTATTTTCACCTCTTATTATAACAGAAACGGCAAACAAAAAATGATTTGTAACATAATTGTTTTAAATAATAGTCATTTTTGTATTAAGAATAATAAACGGATATATATATATATATATATATATATACATAATAGCATTCCTCTTGGAAGTTTGCTGAGGCCCTCTAGTGGTTCCCGGCCTCCTGCGCCATTTAATTTTTATAATTTAAAGCTGCAGTAGGTAACTTTTGTAAAAATATATTTTTTGCATATTTGTTAAACCTGTCATTATGTCCTGACAGTAGAATATGAGACAGATAATCTGTGAAAAAATCAAGCTCCTCTGGCTCCTCCCAGTGTCCTATTGCCATTTGCAGAAACTCCATCGCTCCTGGTAAGAAACAACCAATCAGAGCTGCGGTCCGTAACTTTGTTTGTGTTCAAAATGTAGAAAAATGTAAATAATAAGCGAGTACACCCTGAATCAATTTTCCAAACCGTGTTTTTGGCTTGTCCTGAATCACTAGGGTACACCTATAATAAGTGTTTATATTCAGACTATTTTAGACTGCTTCGGGGGTACCGCGGCGGAGTAACCCAGTACCTTTGTGATTCTTCATAGACATAAACAGAGAAAAGTAGTTCCAGCTACGATGTTCTTCCGCAAGACGCAAGCAGTTCTGTTTATAAACCGCGTCAAAAGTTCCCTACTGCAGCTTTAGGTTATATTCAGGTTGCTATAAACAACTTGAACCTAGCTAAAATTTTCTTAATCAGCAAGATTCTCTTCTGTCATGGTGAAACAACAGATTATAGTTGACATGGAAGAGTAAACTGACAGATAGTTTGCGCAAATGCTGCTCAGTAAATGACGTTGATGGAAACACTTGCATTCACATGCTTGCGTAGAGTCTGTTTCAGGTCCTGAACTGAATAATACTAAATCAGAAGCAGATTTGAACACAATGACCAAAGCAAAACAAACACGGTTTCCCCGAACAGAACGGCCTGTTTGTTTTGTACAACTCTCTCACGAAGCATCTGGAATCACAAAAAGTGTCAAAGCTCTACTGAAAAGACGTGTCCGATCAGTCCAGATGTTCTTCTTTGATGTCTTTTTGGCTGCTGTTGATCGACTGAAATGCTGTTTTTTTTATTTATGATATTTGAAAACACTGATGTTCCTTTCCTACTGTGTCTCATTTTATACTGGATATTTGCAGCTCCTCGGTACCACACTAGAAAAATACACGCAGCACTTAGAAAATCGTGAATTCTTCTGCATTTGTGTTCCACAAGTCTTTGCCTTCATGTCTCGTTGAGGTTTATTAGAAAAGAACACTTGCACACTTGTCTTAATAGTACTGAGGATCGGATCTTAAAACATATGTAAATATATAGTATATATAAATATTACACATTTACTGAAAGGGATATATCTTAGGTCCTTGACACTAGCGTGCTGATGATATTTATTAAGAGTGTACAGTTATATTAACCAAACACATAGAGCCAGAGGTGGTCTGGCAAGCTTGCCCATGTTCTAGAAACTTCTCTCAGGGTAGACTTGCTTCTCTAAGCTTTACAAAACCTGTCAGGTCACAGTACTGGTCAGCGTTTACTGTTCCTAACCGCCGTTTGCTTTTCTTTAAGTGTTCTCGATGAAGTGTAAATCTGATTTGTAGATCTGAACAATTGGAAATAAGAATCTCATGTGCTAGAATTCATAAACTTGTTTCAAATTCTGAACAATATCTGAATGCATCTCATATGGACGCTTGGGACTGATGCCTTCAGGAACCATTACTGCTGGTTAAAGTGAAATAACAATGACTACTTGTTTTTTTTTTTATCTCTCATGTTACTGTTCATGTAATAAAATCTCTGATGAAAACAGTTTTTTTGGGCCATTCTAAACTACTTTCATTTACTATATGTTTTGTTTTTAACATCTGAATTTTGCATGCTTTTTTATTCGCAAGGACTGAGAATGTGTTTATTGCATCAGCACTTACACAAAGTTTCACTTCCTGCAGGTTATAAAGGAGGAAACTGTGTACTTTACACAAATATGCTACACTTTGACTTTTCGTCGTGGCACAAATGCATAGTTTTTGTGTGAGAATTATTACTTTGGTGACGAATTATCTCAAAGAAAATTAACCTGTTAGATCATTAAAACATTTCATGCTCTTAAAATGCCCCACATCAGAGGTCCTGACCTTTTAACTAGAGCAAAAATATCAATTATGACACTTGTAAATCTACTATTGAAATTAATATAATTCTAATGACTTTAATTAAAAAAAGTATAACAATGTTAGCTGTTTCCCATCAGTGCTCCAAAATAATATTTCAAAATATATTTGTATTCATATGTCGAAGTGTTATTTTAGGATCACTGAAATACTATAGTTTTATTAATATTTTTTTAATCTTTTTAAGATATTTTCTGCTTTCAATTTAATTTAGTTTAGTATGCATTTCAGTAGTTTTTTTTATTTGTCTATATATATATATATATATATATATATATATATACATATTGCTTTTAGTTCACAAGATAAACACAAGATAAAACAGCTCATTTAAAATAATTGACCTCCTGAGGATGATGATGATGATCATTTTATGAAGGTGAAGTGCCTCCTTTCACAAACCCTGCCGAAAAGAAAAAGAAAAACATTGTGTTAAGTGTTTCAGGCTGCTTTGTACCTTATTTGTGTAAATTGCTATTCCAGTCTAATTAGAGGTAACTCAAGATTACAAGATTACTTGAATATCTCTGGTGCTTGAGAGTGTGTTTGTATTACAATTATCCCAGAGCCTGTGGAAACACTTGTTTATTCAAATATTAGTAATTTAACAGCCTCACTGAAGAATTAAAAAACTGTCAGACTTCAAAACTTAATTGTTGGTTCAGCTCTGGTTCTGATTGTGTGTGTGTGTGTGTGTGTGTGCATGTTTTTGTGTCATATCAGGACACAACTCTGTATAATGACACGTGTATTACACAGGTATTACAAGGAGAGGGTGACTAATGAGGACATAACCCATGTCCCCCTTTTTCAAAACACTTATAAATCATACAGAATGAGTTTCTTTGAGAAAGTAAAAATGCACAAAGTTTCCTGTGAGGGTTAGGGTTAGGTGTAGGGTTGGTGTGGGGCCATAGAATATACAGTGTGTACAGTATAAAAAGTATTACGCCTATGGGATGTCCCCACTTTTCACAAAAACAAACTTTTGTGTGTGTAAATGAGGCTCTGTGGCGGGTATGACATTGAATACTAACACAAGAGGGAGGCAAATCTCTGGTTGTTCCTCTTATGCTCTGAAAGTTTGGGTAGGTAACCACGAACATAACCAGGTGAGCAGATCACTCTCTCACTATTTGATTGCTCTAGTCTTTATCCACTCATCATCATCATCATCATCATCCACCAATCAGAACACACAAGAACTCTTTGACCACAGCTGCTGTGCCTCAAAAGCTCTTCCAGCAGCTCAACACTGGTTTTTGGATCACATCAGATTGTGGTTAATCTTGCAGATAATATGAATAATATTGTAATATAAAGATTCCTCCTTTGAACTCCCACCTCTTCTGTGGGTTTTATTGTTCTGGGTCTGAATTTGGGCTCCTGCAGGTCTCAAAAAAGAAACATTTTCAATCTCCAAGGTGAACGTTATGACAACACACTCTTACAAAAAAGGGTTCATTGGGGTTCTATATAGGTTGGGGGTCCCGCTTTATTCGCAAAACCTCTACGAACTCCCGAACTGACTCAAATGATTCGCGATCCATAAACTGACACAAATGATTCGCGAAATGATTCGCGAAATGAATCGCGATCCCCAAACTGACTCAAATGATTCGCGAAATGATATAGTGATCCCAATGATTCAAATGATTCGTGATCCCCAAACTGACTCTAATGATTTGGGATCCCGCTACGAATTACCGAACTGATTCAAATGATTTGCGAACCCGCTTTGAACTCCCGAAATGATTTTAATAATTTTAATATTCACGTTGATAATACAAATGATACATTAGGACTTGCGTTTACTGACCTAATAAACTCTTTTGGAGTCAAGCAAAATGTCACCGGGCCAACTCATCGTTTTAATCATACACTAGATTTAATTATATCTCATGGAATCGATCTTACTGCTATAGATATTGTACCTCAAAGTGATGATATTACAGACCATTTCCTTGTATCGTGCATGCTGCGTATAACTGATATTAACTATATGTCTCAGCGTTACAGTCTGGGCAGAACTATTGTTCCAGCCACCAAAGAAAGATTCGCAAACAACCTGCCTGATCTATCTCAACTGCTATTTGTACCCCAAAATACACGAATTAGACGAAATGACTGACAACATGGGCACCATTTTCTTTAATACATTAGAAACTGTTGCCCCCATCAAATTGAAAAAGGTTAGAGAAAAACGTACTGTGCCATGGTATAACAGTAATACTCATTCTCTCAAGAAAGAAACTCGTAGTCTTGAACGCAAATGGAGAAAAACTAACTTGGACGTTTTTAGAATTGCATGGAAAAACAGTATGTCCAGCTATAGACAGGCTCTAAAAACTGCTAGGGCAGAGCATATACACAAACTCATAGAAAATAACCAAAACAATCCAAGGTTTTTATTTAGCACAGTGGCTAAATTAACAAATTACCAGACACCACCTGATTCAAATATTCCACCAACGTTAAATAGTAATGACTTTATGAATTTCTTCACTGATAAAATAGATAACATTAGAAATACAATAGCGAATGTAGATTCTACAGCGTCTAACAGTTTCATCCATCGCACTCAAAGATAAACTGCAGTGCTTTACAACTATAGGACAGGAAGAGCTAAATAAACTTATCGCTGTATCTAAACCAACAACATGTTTATTAGATCCTGTACCCACTAAATTACTGAAAGAGTTGTTACCTGTAGCCGAAGAACCGCTTCTAAATATCATTAACTCGTCGTTATCTTTAGGTCACGTCCAAAACCATTCAAGCTGGCGATTATCAAGCCTCTTATTAATAAAACCAAAACTAGAACCTAATGTACTGGCAAATTATAGGCCTATTTCAAATCTTCCATTTATGTCTAAAATTTTTGAAAAAGTTATGTCTGCTCAATTGAACACCTTCCTGCATAAAAATGATCTGTATGAAGAATTTCAGTCAGGTTTTAGGCCCCACCATAGCACAGAAACTGCACTTGTTTAAAATTACAAATGACCTGCTCCTTGTGTCAGATCAAGGCTGCATCTCATTTCTAGTCTTAGTTGATCTTAGTGCTGCGTTCGACACCATAGATCAGTGATCCTCAAATCTGGCTCGCGAGATCCACTTTCCTGCGAAGTTTAGCTCTAACCCTAATCAAACACGCATGAGTTTGCTAATCAGTGTCTTCAGGATCATTAGAAAATCACAGGCAGGTGTGTTTAAATAGAGTCGGAGCTAAACTCTGCAGGAAACTGGATCTCGCGAGCCAGATTTGAGGATCACTGCCATAGATCATGACATACTCATAGATAGATAACAAAACTATACAGGTATTCAAGGGCAGGCTCTAAGATGGTTTTGATCCTACCTGCCCGATCGCTACCATTTTGTTTACTTAAATGGGGTGTCATCTCATTTATCATCAGTAAAATATGGAGTGCCACAAGGATCCTTCCTAGGTCCCCTTCTATTTTCAATATACATGTTGCCCCTTGGTAATATTTTTAGAAAATACGGAATTAGCTTCCACTGTTATGCTGATGATACTCAGCTATATATCTCAACGAGACCAGATGAAACTTCTCAATTATATAAATTAAAAATTAAATAAAATTTATGCATTTAGCAGATGCTTTTATCCAGAGCGACTTACAGTGCATTCAGGCTATCAGTTTTTACATATCATGTGTTCCCGAGAATTGAACCCCCAACCTTGCGCTTGTTTGCTAGCGCAGTGCTCTACCAGTTGAGCTACAGGAACATAACAGAGTATGTTAAAAATGTAAAAGATTGGATGACAAATAATTAAATTCGGATAAAACAGAGATATTAATTATTGGACCAAAAAAACACTACACAGAATCTTGTAGATTATAATCTGCAACTAGATGGATGTACTGTTACTTCCTCTACAGTCAGAAATCTGGGTGTTATATTAGCAATTTGTCTTTTGAAAATCATATTTCCGATGTTACAAAAACTACATTCTTCCATTTTAGAAACATTGCCAAGCTACGAAACATGTTATCTGTTTCTGATGCAGAAAGGCTAGTTCATGCATTTGTGACCTCTAGACTGGACTATTGTAATGCACTTCTAGGTGGTTATCCTGCTTTGTCAATAAACGAGCTACAGGTAGTCCAAAATGCAGCAGCTAGAGTCCTTACCAGGTCAAGAAAATATGATCATATTACCCCAATTTTACAGTCTCTGCACTGGCTACCTATTAAGTTCCGTATCAGTTACAAATTATCATTACTTACCTATAAGGCCCTAAATGGTTTAGCTCCTGCATACCTAACTAGCCTTCTACCACGCTACAACCCATCACGCACCCTAAGGTCACAAAACGCTGGACTTTTGGTCGTTCCTAGGATAGCAAAGTCCACTAAAGGAGGTAGAGCTTTCTCACATTTGGCTCCCAAACTCTGGAATAGCCTTCCAGATAATGTTCGGGGTTCTCTGTTTAAATCTAGATTAAAAACGCATCTCTTTTCGCCAAGCATTTGAATAATGCATCTCTTAATTGTGAGTGTAGTTGTATCTGATCAAATGTGCATTTTTTATTCATTAGCTTGGGTTAAACTAATTTTAGTTTGTTGGATCAGCAGCTATGCTAATGATGTCTTTATTTTGTTTCTATGTGTTTTGCCACGGAATTTACAAGCTCCAGTCTAGATCCAGAACACCTGAGAAGAGATAATGCTGACCCTCAGAGGACCTCAGATGATGCTAACCCTGAATCAACAAACAGAACTAACAATTATTGCTACATGTGTGACTGCATCATATAATTATTAATTAATAATATTAATAATGTTCATCGTCTGGCTGATTACATCTTGTATTAATTTTTTCTAAAAATCCTGTCAAACGTGCACAAACTGACAGTCACCAACCATAAGCTACTACTAAATATTGTAGAAACATAATTTTCTGTAAAGTTGCTTTGTAACGATTTGTATTGTAAAAAGCGCTATACAAATAAACTTGAATTGAATTGAACTGACTCAAATGATTCGCGAACCCGCTTTGAACTCTCGAACTGCCTCAAATGATTCCCAAACCCGCTACAAACTCCGGAACTTGCCTCAAATGATTCCCGAACCCGCTACGAACTCCCGAACTGATTCAAATGATTCGCGATCCTTAAACTGACTCAAATGATTCGCGAACCCGCTTTGAACTCCCGAAATGACTCAAATGATTCGCGAACCCGCTACGAATTCCCGAACAGACTCAAATGATTCGCTATTCCCAAACTGACTCAAATGATTCGCGATCCCGCTACGAACTCCCGAACTGATTCAAATGATTCGCGATCCTTAAACTGACTCAAATGATTCGCGAACCCGCTTTGAACTCCCGAAATGACTTAAAATGATTCGCGAACCCGCTACGAACCCCGATCTGATTCAAATGATTCGTGAACCCGCTACGAACTCCCGAACTTGCAAACCCGAATTGAACCTGGAAGGGCACTTAAGAGGATGAATTTAACAATAACTATATAAATCCTAACCCTATAATAAATAGTAGAATTATAAATTAAATAATTTGCTAGTTTCATTTGTAAATGAAAACACTCATCACAGAACGTTAATTATGTAAGCAATACACGAATTGAAACGGGAAAATAAGCATAATAGCTTTATATGAACATATATTACATAAAAAAACATGATCAACGGACTGTGGGATGGATAAAAAAATATTTTATTAATCTCTGATAATCTCAGGTTGCTCTGGTCACCCTGGTTTGTTTATTCATTGAAAGTGTGGCCACGACATTATCACATTCCCAAGAATTAATACCTCGTGGCCACGACAAAACTAAACCAAAAAGACTTGAGTTAAAAAAAAAATATCTTACAATGAATATCATTTATTAATTTATGCCAGTAGTTATGTAAATTAAAAAAAGAATTCGCTATCGATATGAAACTTGAGTCGTAGACCTCTTTAATGATGTGTGATAATGAGATAATGATGAAGTTATAGTTTATGAAGTGAATTGCATTATTTTACATTAGAACTAGCAGTAACTCTGAACTAATGTGAGCAAAGAAGGCTTCTGTGCGCTAGCGTCCTCCCACAAGTTAAGAGAATTTAAACAAACATTTGCAGTTAACCAAATGAAACAATACACATTTTAATGCTATAAAAGTGTGCACATCGAGAGAAATAAACAGCAGATGTTCATGTTAACAACTTCTTTAACTTGAGCAAACACTGCTAATACACATACATTTGTTAATTACGTAAATAAAACGAAAACATTAATGTTTTAATGCTATTGAATAAAAAGAAACGATCCACTCGAAAATCTCTGCTCATCATGACCAGGCGGCAAGGAAGTCGACCGGAAGTTGAAGTCGGCCGCGTGCCGCCATCTTGTAGCATAACTTCACTTACGTTAGCATTCCCATTGACTCACATTCACTTTGGCGTAACTTTGACATCGAACAACTTTACATCTGAGGCATTTAAAGACTCCGTTTGTCCATTATATATTTCTAAAGATACACGACAATGTATAAAGGGCTCCATTACCTTCTATGTTACATTATGGCCCCGTAGAAACAGTTTTTGTAAAAAATAGGCTAACGATTGCGTCATAACCACTCGACTCTCTGTCGCATTACCATACAGACAGGAGGAGAAGCTTGCAGGCAATTAACTTAACTAACTTATGGCGTACTGGCGTTACATTTTAAAATACTATACAAAATAATTAATCAGAATACTTACTCCTGCTCACTCACGCCAAAGAACTCCCGCTCAAACTCGCCGTCTCTGCAAGATTAACGATGGCAGTTTGCACGCACAGCTAATAGAAGATTTACATCTGTCAGACAGGTTGCTGACGTCATCAAGCTTAGTTTGAGTCTGCGCGTCAGAAACGGAAGTGCTAAAAAACGCTAAAAATGGGCTTCACTTGTCTCAATTGATTTCCAATGGGGTCGCTGTGTCCATTTCTTTTACTGTCTATGATCATGACAGGACCTGGATCAGTGAGTTGCGTCTCGGGCCGATGACGTCACTTCCAGGGAGGCATGTTGTACACGCCCTCGTCCCTTGACTCCGCCACCACGTCAAAACAGTGCCACAAAGAGAGACGTGCAGAAAAGTGAAGCGCAAAGGAAAAATGGTATTGCAAGCTCAAACTAGACTGACACACAAAATAAAAGCATTGTTGCAAATAAATTAATAGATATGACCATGGAAAATATGTATTGTGATATCATTGCTTTCGCGCTGTTTCATTTATGTTTTGCAATTCTTAATTTTTGTTTGCAAAATGCTAATTTATTTTCCTCAATACTTTAATTTTCGTTTGCAAAACTTTATTTTCTTTTGCAAAACACACATTTTTGCATATATATACGGCGTTAAATTGACTCCATATCATTCACATGCATTCATAAATGCATTTGAATATACCAATAATGCAGTGAAAGAATGCACTCAAAATGCACACGCGCCTAGATGCGTGCACTTTTTAGGCACGGTTTGTTTAGTTTTTGAATATATTTGATACTGTTAAAAGGCACATCATTAAAACAAAAAAGAGTTCACATATCACACCTAAACACACGTGGAAGACATAATTAGAACTAGCTACTAAATTAGTTAAAAATGCCTATCCATATACAGCTATGATTCGCGAACCCCAAACTGACTCAAATGATTCGCGAACCCGCTTTGAACTCCCGAACTGACTCAAATGATTCGCGAACCCGCTTTGAAACTCCCGAAATGACTCAAATGATTTGCGAACCCGCTTTGAACTCCCGAACTGACTCAAATGATTTGCGATCCCCAAACTGACTCAAATGATTCGCGAACTCGCTTTGAACTCCCGAACTGACTCAAATGATTCGCGATCCCCAAACTGACTCAAATGATTTGCGATCCCGCCCCGAACTCCCGAAATGATTCAAATGATCCGCGAAGCCGCTCCGAACTTTAGCAGTTAGAACAGCTAAACTTCAACATTTTTAGCTGTAAAATGCCACATGCAGTAGCTAATATTAAGAAATAAAAATGTTGGTAACGTTAAAGTTAATGCTTACAAACTTTGAAGATTTTGAATACAGAAGTTACATTTGTAATGGTGTATTTTCATTTAGATGTGGTATTATTTTTGTGCAGTAAGATTAATTACTGCATAAATTAATTAAGATTATTAAGAAATAAATTCATTTTAAGACAGCATGGAATAGAGTGTATAATATGCTGTTATAACAGCATATTATATAATCTATTCCATGCTATCTTGTTTGTTTTTTTTCATTTCATAATTTGTTTATTCAGGTTGAGCTTAGACCAAGAGCAGAGAAAGACACTCACTCCAGCTCAACTTTAAATAACTTTTAAGCACCCCAAGTCAGATAGTCACATCCTAGAGTTTTTTTTTTTTTTTTCAAACCACCCTCAGAAGAAGACAAAATACCTGACAGTACAGAGAGTGTTTAAGTTGAGTGTTTAAATCAACAGTACACAAAGATGGCACAGACAGACTTTTGTCAAGTTTCCGCGCGCCGATTGCTTTGGGCTGGGTTTAGTCAAAGTCCAGGGCCGTTTTTTATTCCCAGTCCATCCCTGGTAATGGTAATTTTTCCTCCATCCAAAGCTTTCTGGTGTGTTTGCGCACATTGACCTAATTGCAGAGAACTTAAAGCTTTGGTTGTTAAAGAGAGGACAAGTAAATGTGTCTTTTAATTACATACATAGGCTATATACAGATACATTAAGTCGTATAGTGGTTAGGGAGTATGACTCATAACTCTAGGGTTGTATAAATAAATAGCTACCCACTGCTCCGGGTATGTGTTCACTGCTCTGTGTGTGCACTTTGGATTGGTTAAATGCAGAGCACAAATTCTGAGTATTAGTCACCATACTTGGCTGAATGTCACTTCACTTTCACTTTCATTACTGAATACAGAACACCATTGTATAAACCTATCTTGTTTGTGTGTTTTTGTTATAGCCTACCTTGTACTTTATTTTATTAGCATGATTCAAATAGGCCTAGTTTTATTAGTAAAAAAAGAGAGAATTTTAAGGTAGGCTAATAGTTTTTTATTTTTATAATATATACATTTTTTTATATAAGTTTTTTTTTTATCGCAGAGTAAAAAAATAAATACGATTATTTTATTATATTATTGTTTTGAATCCTGTGACGTAAACAAGCCATACTAAATAACCCTGAACCAAAAAAAAAATTGACAACTGTATCCCCTTTCAAATTCAAATCAACTTTACATTTTTTCCCTTTAATTCACTTTCAGTTACAGTCAATTTGATATTGTTGACATTGTTTTTGTGTCAAATTTCCATCTCCGCTATCTGTAAATATTTATTTATTCATATTCTTGGTTACAATATAAGGGTTACAATGGCCACTTCAAAGTCTGTTTACAGATCCGCCCCTCCCCCACACATTCGAACTTGTTGACGCAATCTGCGTCGTGACGTCAGACGTCGTCGTGGTAGCGGCGATGACGACGGGATTCCACAGTGGGACGGGCTGATTCTGCAAATGGCTTCTAGGTGCTATTTGCCGATTTGTTTGTCGTTAATCTTCTCTCCTGCGGCTCGGAAGAAGGCGTACACCCGCTCTGTCTCGCAGGCTGCCCTCAGGTGAGTGAGCCGAGTGCTTATGGCGCGGGATACGGGTGTTTTTGGCGTGTTTTGAGGCCTTATCTGAGGGGTCCGCCCTCCGCTTGCAACAACAACAACAGTCGCCGACACGGGCCTTGTCTGAGGAGAAATGTCTAAAATCCGTTACATGAGCGGTTAAATACCAGTGCGGTTTAGAGCCTGTTGCTATTAAGATGGTTTGATATAAGCTTGAGCGATGGCAGAGGAAAAAAACGCGGCCTTGGCAATGTTACTCAGTTTTTTGTCGGTTAGTCAGTCGGTATTAAACCGCCGCGCGTCTGACTGACAGATCGAGCGCGAGCCCCTTACAACAGTTCATCATGGTAACCAGGTTTACTCTGTTGCTACAACAAAACTGAGATTTCGCGGTATTCACCACGGTTGTTATGAATAAGAAAACGTTCTCTGTAGTATTTGGATGTAAACCATGGTAAAAGTTAAAATATTGATGCATAATTTTGGATTCATTTTATGACAGTCACAGTGGTGTATAAAGGCAAGATGGGAGCACTTTTGTAGAATAGCGGCCATGTTCCCAGCATAATAACAGTTAGCATAGTTATTGTTACTACAGTATATGTTCTAGAAGCTTCTTTGCTTTTGGAGGAGATTCTGTAATTATTATGACTCAACAGTTGGAAAAATAACTGTAATAACCACAATATTTTGGTGGAGACTGTGATTAACAGGACATCATGGTAGTAAAGCTAAGTGTTTAAGTTTAAAACACTAGTTATACTTATTTAATAAATTATGATTCTCATCCAAAGATACATTTAGAATATTTTAGACAGTTTTACAACAATAACTCAACCATAGTTTCCATCAGAATACCATAGTTATTAACATGGTTACTGTTCCTAAATTATGGGCAATAAGAGGCTTTCAGAATGAGTGCAAGTTTTATAGCAGCTTTGGTTCTGGTTGTATTTTTCCCATTCATTTTTGCCATAGGGATCTTTAAAAAGTATTCCTTTCAAGAGTTTAAAGCCATGAACCAGACCAACCAGCTACGAGGAGAACACCACATTACAAACTTTTAATTTGAAGCAAAAAAGTGTTTGAAAATTTGACAAAAATATTTGAAGGGATAGCTCACCCAAAACAAGTTATTTTTTAGATTTTGACTTCCATAGTATGGAAAAAAATACTGTGGAAGTCAATGGCTACCGTCAACTATTTGGTTACCAGCATTCTTCAAAATATATTTTGTGTGAGAAAGAAACTCATACAAGTTTGGAACAACATTTTTGGATGAACTGCCCCTTTAACAGCTTGAGGGAAAGAACTATAACCCCATGAAGCACTGCAGATGACATTAAAAACAATGCAGAAATATAAAACTATTGTATTAATGATGTCACTACACTCTCAAACACATCATTCACAGTGTGTATTAACGATCTTTGAGCAAATTTACTGTGCGATCTGAGTGGCTTTTTCTCATTTGCGAAAATATTTCACTTAGAAAATGTAATGTGAATACAGATGACGAAACACTAACCAAAACCATGAGTTTTGTATTATCATAGTTGGTTAAATGAAGTCAGTGTATGGTCAGTGGAGGTTGGTTAAAGGACACATGAAATGTTATTGCATTTCCCTGCTGACAAAAAAAAAAAAAACTTGAACCAGCCTAAGCTGGTTGACTGATCTTAGTTGGTCATCCAGCCTGGTCTTTGCTGGTCAGAAGGCTGGTTTTAGTGGGGTTTTGACCACTTCTTTATATGGAACCACTAGCTAAGTTTAGGCTGGTTTTAGCAGTTTTTTTTTCCAGCAGGGTAGAATAATCGTTATTAATAATCGTGATTATAATTTTAATCAGAATTATCATGATTATCAGTTTAACCATTATTGTGCAGCCCTAAGTAGACGGGCACTAAAGTGTTTGATGCGATTTGCTGCTTGTGATTTTTTTTTTCACCAACAATTGCAGTTGAACATGATTCTTTAAAAAAATATGGTGAAATAACGCAAACTGATGGCTTCAACAAAAGCATATGCCATTGATTACTAACAACCTCAGGTTTTTAAGTTATCGTTTAAGACCAGCTCCACTGTAGAGAAAACAATTGGATTTTCACGCAAGGAGCCCAACTCAAGCACTTCCCAGTTACTATAGTTTCACTGCAGTAACTAAAGTGTTTTTCAGGGAATGTGTGGTTTCCTTGGTTTCACTGAAGAGAGGCGTGTGTTGGATTTGTTGTGTTTCTGTCAGATCCGCGTGGTGCTGCTAGATGATCCTCTGGCACTTCTGCTGTGTTTTGGTGTTGGGTTTCTCATGTGGTTTGAATCTGACTCATGGTGTGACTTTGGAATGAAATGCATCTGGTTTAAAGTCAACTCAACCTGCTGAATGAACACAAATGCCTTGCATCTATACGCAGCAGTAGATAAAACCTCAATGATTGTCTGTTTACACGTCACTGACTGCGTGTCGTGGGCCGATCAATAGTAACCCAAGTGACAGGAGGGCGGGTGGTTTATGAATGGACTCATAATGATAAACATCTGTTCTTGCTGTTTGTTTAGAGCACAGCAAACCCACAAAGGGCAGTTTGACAAAGGGCAGTTTGGGCAGTTATGCCATATTTAAAAATGCCTTCCATTATATCAAGTCAGCCATTGGTGACCCATACTCAGAATTTGTGCTCTGCATTTAACCCATCCGAAGTGCACACACACAGAGCAGTGAACACACACCCACACACTGTGAACACACACCCGGAGCAGTGGGCAGCCATTTATGGGGAGCAGTTGGGGGTTCGATGCCTTGCTCAAGGGCACCTAAGTCGTGGTATTGAAGGTGGAGAGAGAACTGTACATGCACTCCCCCCACCCACAATTCCTGCCGGCCCAGGACTCGAACTCACAACCTTTCGATTGGGAGTCCGACTCTCTAACCATTAGGCCACGACTTCCCCCTTATTGTAACTAGTGTTGTCGATGCGATACCAGAAAAATATAGAAGAATATAGATTTAAGTATTCCAGAGAGCCATGTAATAATAATATAAAATGGTTTGTTTTCAGCCAAATTTTATGATAAGAAACCACATCGGGTCACAAAAGGTAGTTATTTCAAACTCTCAACTGAAAATATGAAGTGAATTTGGAGTAAAATGTTATTAAATTTGTATTTTGATAGACAACATGTTGATAAATGCTTCTCATTGCATTGCTGTGTGCGTGAACTTGCTGTCAGTTAGAAGAGAGAGAGTTTTCCTGTATCAAAATTGCAAGAAAAAAAATATATAGTTTAGATATTTCAGTATAATTATTCATGTATCAATTTATTTTTTTGTATTCAAGATTTGTTTATTTCCCATCACCTCTGGATCTCCAGAACCACAGCAAATAAAATAATTTAATGAAAGCTAATATGAGTTTTACATTTAAAAATTTTATCAGATAAAAAGCCTGTTTATCACAAAACAGGGGTACTTAAAGGTACAGGTTGTATGACCTGCCACTAGAGGGCGCACTACCAAAACAATATCAATCGCGTGGTTTGATGATGCTAAGAAGGAGCGTGGAATGATGTGATTTGTTGTCTTCTACCCAACTGCTGACGGCCGTCAATCAGACGGAAAGATAATTCATGGAGTCTAGAGACGCGATTTGGCGTGTATGCCCCATAATACTAATCTTATTGATCATTATAATAGCATACATTTTCTGTAGAGATACAAATCAAAACAACTCACCTGTCGAGTAAAACACAAGCGAGATCTGCATCTCTTTCTAGTTGAACTTTGTTCAGGGCTCCAAACAAAAAAATCCACTTGGGAGCCATTGGCTCCTATAAGAAAAAAACTTAGGTGCCAAATGATTTTTTTAGGTGCCACAGAATAAACATGTTTTATGTGTTTTCTTTAAATTATTTATTTTACATTTTAACTTTTTAATCATACTGACGTGTTTATGTCTCATCTTTTCTTGACTTTATCAGCATTTTAATCCATCTTGTAGATGACCTGGGAATGAAGGTTCACTTAAAGTGGGAGCTAAATGTCTTTTCCAACTTGAAATATACAGTCATGCGTTGTTTATTACACAAAATCTGTTTCAATATCATGGACCATAAGCATCACTTGGCCCCTGAGTATAGTTTGGGGTTCTCCTCAATGCATCCTGTAAATGTTGTCATACTCTCTAAAAATAAAGGTGCTTCATGATACCATAGAAGAACCTTTTTTTCCTGTCTAAATGGTTTCATAAAGAACCTTTAATATTCGAAGACAATAACAGATTATGAAAAGGTCACAAAGAGCCTTTGACTGAATGGTTCTTTGTGGAACCAAAATTGTTCTGTGAAGAACCTTTTAAGCTCCTTTATTTTTAAGAGTGCATGTCTTTCACACTTTCAGTCTGTTTTTCTTAATTAGTAAAATTAAATTTTATAGGAGGAGTTAAATAATGTAGACAACAGGTTAAGTAAAAATAAAAAAATTAAATAGCTCATAAATATAGCAAAATGCTCCTCTTTATAGTTATTTTTCTAGCTGACTGATGATCAGTGTTTGGAATAACGGCGTTTAAAAGAACGGCGTTAGGTAACGACGTAATTTTTTCAGTAACGCAGTAATCTAACTAATTGCTTTTCCTGTCGTTACAACGCCGTTAACGTTACTGAACATAAAAAGCAGTGCATTACTATGCATTGATTTCATAAACTATGCAATCTGAACGGACCCCTGGCTCACATAGCGAGTGAGCAGGTGGGTTAATGACGAGATAAGCGATTATGATTAGCTAAGGCAGAGTCATGTGTTTCATGGTAGCCAATCAGAGCCAGTGTTTTTACACACATGCTGGCACACGCTGCTGCACCAGTGGCGCCAAACACACACACACACACACGCAACAGCTACACAGAGATTCACAGCAGAGATGGTGAGTCAGGAGCAATCCGATGAAAAGTTGGCATTTTCAAGGTGAAGATATAAGCACTACTTCAAATTCATTGTGGTCAAAGGCAAGAACGTGCATGTAATGTGTACATGTAATGTGTGAAACGCATCTACAAAGCTAGTGGCCAAAAACACTTTTCTTACAAAGATAATACTCGAAGTGCAGGATAAAACTCTTGCTGTCTGTTGACGTGCAATAAATATTGTTTATGTACCTGTCTGTTCTACGCATTTCAATTGACTTGTGAAAACTAAAAAAAAAAAAAAAAGTAAAAATTCTCTGACATGTAGCAACTTTTTTTTTTTTTTTTTTTTTTTTACAGTAACGGAAATAGTTACTTTCCCTGCTAACGAGTTACTTTTATTATAGAGTAATTCAGTTACTTACTCAGTTACTTTTTGGAACAAGTAGTGAGTAACTATAACTAATTACTTTTTTAAAGTAACGTTCCCAACACTGCTGATGATGGACACCATAAGGTTACTGAGGTTAATATTACGTAGCAATGTTAACAAGCTTTACACGTTTTCCGCAGTTTGAAAGTGTTGTACTGTAGAATCTCTTATAAAATAGCCTACCTTTTGATGTTAATTCATGTTCATTATGTACTCTAGTGGTAAAGAGCAAGATATGATAGGTTCATGTGCTGCTTGAACTGAGGCACGTTCACATGTCGCGTCTTTTGTGCACTCAAGTTCATTATTTCAAATGTAGGCGCGCGGTATGCGTGCGTGCTCATAATGGAAGCGACGCGCTCGTTTTTTTCCAGGCTCGCCTGCACCGCATCGAGTTAAGAACATCTCAACTTTTCAGAATCCCGCAAGCGCACACCGCAGGTCATGTGACAAGAACCAACCAATCAGCTTCATCCTTTCCAGTACCAAAGTTGAAAGCTCGGCCAAGATGAAGGAACAGCTGATCATAGTTGTATATGGATAGCCATTTTTAAATAAATTTAGTAACAGAGCTACTGCAAGCAATTTTTAGTGCTGCAAATCCATTTATCCTTTGCTGAAATTTACGCGGCTTCATGGAGAGAGCAGGTCATGGTTGCTTAGCAAAGGCAGACGCCTCAGGAGCGCAAGTGCCCGAGCGCTTTGAAAAGGAGAAAATGGCAAGCTTAGCGTTTTTAGTCGCGATATGTGAACGGCCCCTTAAAGAGCACCAAAACTGTATTTATTGTTTGAATTTTTTTATGAATTTGGAATAATTTTAAAGCTGATACTTTGTAAATTAAATAGTAACAAAGCACAAAGCGATTACTGGATGGCAAGTACACTTCAAATAATGAAGTTCATGCATTAACAGAACACAGCATGGACTAAGATCTTGTTAAGAAGAAGCCTGATTATAAACGAGAACTGTTAACGATATTGCCAATATCCACACTGATGACAGCTTTACTTGTTGTAGTTTGTTCAATTTATGAACTAAATAGTCGCTGTTTTTTCTGCACTTTCTCTTCAAGTCTCCATCATTTCTCTCTCTCGCGCGTGTATCAGGTGTGTGTCAGCGCTGCTGCGTGGCAGATGAGGACTGTTTAAAACTCTTTTTTCCCACTAAAACTTCGATGCACATTCACTCAATGCGCGAACATAACAAAATATGGGTTATATGTTGGTGTTGTAAAAATGAAACTGAATCGTGGTGTTTTAGAAATAGAGCACACAATGATTGACCTTCAGGACAGTAATAGTGACATCTGAGATGGACAGAAAAAACACTGAATGATTCTTCTGTCTACCTGCAGTCAGTTGACCTCAATGAAATGGGAGTTTCTGACTACCCAATACAGATATGAGGCCTGTCATGTGAAATAAGGAGAACCTTCTACCTGAAAGAATGCTTTTGGATCTGGGCCAGTATGGAAATGGTGTGGCACTGCATAAAACTACTTTTGCATGTTGAACAGTTTTCATTTACCACATTGCACTGTCATTTATTGAGGTCATGAGACTGCAGTACAGTTACAATACACTAAAATGGCCAATCAGATTGAACACAGACTCCTCAACTGTAGTAAACATGAGTGTTTTCTTGCTAGAGATATGTTTTATCAGTAGGTTCCAGATGGCGCGAGTGTGGCCTTCACTGGAAGCATGTGCTTGATCGTTTTTGCATAGAGACACTGTTGCCCTCTGGCCATGAACCAACTGAACTTACTCACATATGACTCTCGGGAGACTCAGGGTCACTGAATTTTAGTATTTGATAACTTGGGTTTTGTTATCTTCTCTGAAATTGTGTCATCTCATTCCTTATGCATCTTTAGGTAGCACTTAGCAGAGCTTCACAGATAACTTTCATTGGAAGAAAAATACAAACCGGTTAGTTTTGAGAGTTGGTTCAGTACCAAAGAAGAGAGAAACCAATGACACAGTGTTTCTCATTTGATATCTTAGATGTGTAAATTGTCCTTATTACAGAATGTTCCTTGTTTTCTTCCAAGCAAGTTTTAATGTTACAGTTTATTGAATTAAAAACTTTTGTGTCATTTAGTCCTAGTTAATATCTGTAGTTTTGAGATCAACCATATTCTAGTGCTCTGTCACCAATTAACTGATGAGTATGATGACACTTGAGATGAATGGCTCTGTACATAGTGGCCTCTTTTCATAAAGCTCGACCCAGCCATTAGGATTGGGCCGATTGATGATGCCATCATCCATCGCAGATGGATGACAGACGTCACGATGTTGAGCCGGCATCGTGATCCCCCCCAGCAATCCGCTGCATCCCAATTCCATGTTCAGAAAATAAATTAAGTGTACTACAGAACCCCTAAAGCAGGGGTTGGCAAGTAAGTTTGGTATCGGGCCAAAAAAAAAAAAAAATTGCCACTAGACAGAACATAGTCAAAGGATCATTTACGAAATTAATTGATGAAAAATGCAACTAGAATTGCCTGTGACAGACTGTTACAGTGTCTTGTGTAACTGGTAGTGAGCTGTCTGTGTTAAATCCTGTATGAGGACAGTCATTAACAAATAGCCACATTTGTGTGGCGGTGTCCTGCATAGTATGTGAGCAGAGTGAAGAGTCAATAAAAGTACGTTTTCGTCAGTTATTTTCCCTACAGATGGATGCATTTCTTACAGATTTCTGCTCATTCGAAATCAGATACAGACGAAATAGCACTAAGATTACATTTGTTTGAATGCATTATTGAGAGAGCGATTGCGTGTTATAGTATAAATCATGCTTTCAACTGAAAATATCCAGTATCTAGGAGGAAAAAACAAATTAATCGAGAACTGTAACCTCCCGCTCATGTCCATTGTCGTCATCATAGCCTTCACATTCTTTCTGATTTGAGTGATCCATCTCGATCCAGCTAGCTAAATATGCTTAATGTGAATTCTTACTAAATATGCATTAATATTACGGGTCGTTGGCATGAATGGCACTTGTGATGGAGCGGTGGTGGAGCACTCTTGGAGCGAGTGAAAACCATGACACTCCACTTTTAAAAAAATCTGCTCCTTGCTCCAAAATCACACAATTCTGCTCACATACTCTGATTGTGAGTAACTTGCTGTCATGACAGATCTATTTAAGAACCAGCCGCTATCAAAATAATCTGGCTGTAGGCATGGGCCAGATATTATTGCTGGCAGGCCAGTTTTGGTCCGCAGACCACCTATTGCCGACCTCTGCCCTTAAGGGAATAAATAGCCTACGAGATGGGAGGATAATAAAAATGAAAAATGAAGGTCTGGAATTCACGGCAGCTTTCATTGGCCAAGGCCGTTTGACTGACATGTCAAACAACCAATCACAGTTCGTTTCGTTCAGCGTTACATTTCGAGGCGTGGAAATGTTGCCACAATAACAAACCAGTGTGTAAACCTCTCAGACACCTTTTAAAGATTTCATCCCGCAAACTTTAAATATTTCACGTACTTTTGAAAATCCAGTTTTTAGTTGATCCTGATAAGTGCTGTTCGTCACAGTTGTAAACACGATGGCTTTCTTCTTTCTTGAGCGGGTTTGGCGCCACAGTATTTTTGTTTTCAGGCAGAACGTTAAAGAACGTGACACACGCATCTCATGGAAATCCTGTAGAAATCAAACAATCCGATGACGACTTCGACACGTCTGAGGCTGAGTCTACTGATGTGCAGGGCATTGGAACTGCTCTTGAATGCGTGCTCTCATTTAACTTTCACTTTCGAGATTCATGATCATGCTAACTCTACACTACAGAACTACACCTTTTACAAGCTAAGATATTTCTCTGTGATGCTTAGAGCCGGTCGATTTTCCCAAATTAATTGATTAATTAAAATTTGTTTAGCCATGATTTTATTTTTAGAAATTAAGGAATTGCAATTTAGAAATATCACCAAATGTTAGAATTAGACAATATGCCTGTGATAACAGTAAAGAGAAAAGAACGATCCAACCGCTTGTCGGATAGGGTTGGGTATTGTTTGAATTTTATCAATTCCGATTCTGCTTATCGATTCTTATTTTTATTTTATTTTCTTTCCAATAAAAGTTTTGGTTCTCTCAATTCTGAAGAAAAAACAGTAGACAACTAAACAAAATCACATGTAATGCAAGCAAGGTCCTGGCAGATTGCTAGGTCCAGTCCTCACAGATAAATACAAATAAAAAGCGCATAGGAATCGATGGGCGGAATCTAAATTTTAATTTGACAAGTATCCGATACCTGACCTTGAGTTATACGATTTTTGGAATCTGAAACTATTTTCAATTCCCAACTCTAATGTCGCCACACGTGGTGATCTGCTCAAGTTTGACACGCTCTGTGAAGGACCATAAATTTAGTGCTAGGCATCATTCAGTGGAATAGGTAAAACATGCAAGGAGATAGGAGTGAACTTCATTTAGCTTGAGTGCCTTGTTTTAAGAATGGTGTTTCATGCATGAGACACTGCAAAAGAAGTGAGCGCAACAGTCAACCACATCCATGTTTGCACAGAAAAAACTATGGAAAAGCAGCTTAATCGAACAACCTGTAAAGAACTACAACTGTATGTCTGATATTTCATGTTTGCATCATGGTGACAGGCTGAAAGCTGCTGCTGTTTTTAAAGAACCTTTATAGCTAATAAAAGTCTACTGGTGTTATACCATCAGTCATTTTGAATTTGAATTACCTTGACTTTTCTTTGAGATTTTCAAAAATAATTTCTTGTATTATTTATGAAACACAATATGCATAAGACAATTTTGTACACTATGTAGTTGCAGTTTTTGTATCTTTTCTGCAAAGATATTTAACAAGTGATTTGTTTAACATTTACATCATGTTCATTTGTGCTGCACTTGGAATATAATTTTCTTTTACTAGAGGGTTAATAGAGAAAAAGAAACTTGAATCATGTTGTAGTTACATTCTCAAGTTGATGAGTTAAAAATCTGTAAAAAAAAAAAAATGCCTTTCTGCATACGGGTTCCCCTAACCACGCCCACCAGTATCATCGTCCATCACAATGTTTCACTGTAGACATCATCTGATGCCGGTATGGTAGACATCACCCAATCCTACCAAACATATGCATCAGAGTTTTGATTTCACCACACATGAATTCCTGAATGGCTGTGCCTGACTTTGCCCACAGAGTGCCACACTGTTAAAAATATTCCGTAAAATATACGCAAAAAAACCGGCAGCTGTGGTTGCCAGAATTATACCGTAAAAAATACGGTAAAACCGTTTTTGGTTTAACTGTTGTCTACCGTAAAAAATACAGTTACACTGTTGTAGGTTTAACGGTTTTACTTTATATTTACAGTTTAATACCATAATTTAACTGATATAATATTAATATATGAACTTATTGAAGCACTGAAATCTGTTTTGTACCTTTGTATTACACTGGTAACCACCAAAAGCAGGTGGTGATGAGAGAGTCACATGGTGAAACAAAGCCCATCACAAGCAGCTTTTAAATAATAAGATACATAGAAAGTGCACGGTGTCATTCACACAAGCACTAAACACCATCCTGGTGAGACTCATTAAACTGAAATATGCAATAATTCTGGGAATGTAAGTTTAAGTTTTTTCCCTGTAGAGTTTACAGGAAATAACCGTTAACCAGTAAACAGATTTGTACTGTAGCATTTTCACAGTTCTTTACCGTTAAAATCACAGTCATTTTTTACAGTGCATCAGCACCAGGACAGCTATATTTACCAAAGTGTGAAAAGCAGTATTGTCAGAGATGTTATGCAATGTTTGGAAGGGAAAGTGATGGCTTAAAAAACTGTGGTCTCATTTTGTTCTCCTCTCTCTCCACAGGTTTCAATGTCATAATACTGAGTGACGTCAGCAGTGTGGGATCATCCTAAACAAACCTCACCTTATTGCTTTAAGGAGTTTGGTAAGATCTAAGTACATGTGTGTTAATTAGGACTAGCAGTATATTTTTTGCATTTTTCCTGTTTAATATGTATTTTGAAATGTATGTATTTACACTGGAATGAAGTGTGTTTTCCAAGCTGTTTTTTTCTGTAAATGACCACAAGAAAGAATAATAATTAGCCTAATCCCATACTTTAATATGCACCACCATAAGTTGTATGTATAAATACAAATTGGGTAAAAATTAAATTGAGAGTTTTGACAATTGCTTGTTGTTTCTTCTTTAAATATTTTTTTGTTTCTTCATACAGCCTGACGACTGCAAGAGAGAGTGAACGAGTTGTAGAAGACACAACAGTGTTGCACCCGCACTCCTTCACCGGGGCTATGGTAAACAAACACCTCCAAAATCTCTGGCTGAATCCCAAATTGCCCCCTATACCCTCATTCACTATTCCCTACATTAGGCCACTAATGCAGTTCATCTGAAAACGAGTGAGTCAGTTCAGACACTGAGTGCAGAAGGACTGCTGCTTTTGCATGGTTTGTGTTTGCTGTTTAATAATCATTTGAAACTGGCAAATTGGCAGCTCCTGTGGTATGATTAAAGGATTGTCTCTGTTATGGAAATTATGTTTAAAACCTAATTAAACAATTCAATTGTCAATTTACTATGAATTTATAACTGTATTGCATTACGGTTAAAAAAACAGTTTCACTGTATGCACTTTGTAAAATGAATGGATGGATGATTCATCCGCGGGTCCCTTCTTCTGGCGAGACGCATTGCCACATGACTCTCACAGTGCATTATGGGTATTCTCTAGCCATTGTGCATACATCAGTTGTACACTTGCTTTTTGCTGTGCATTCTGGGATTGAATGAGTGAACTGGATAATGTCCATTAAGGGTGCTTTCACACTAGCACATCAAATCCATACATTTGGATGATGTGAACGCTGTCTTCTGAACTTGGGTGCACAATGCACTTCAGTGGGGAGCAATGGAAGTCAGGTTCAGACCAGGCAATCCAACCAAGCCTTGGATTTAGGACATCACTAAAAATGGCTGTCCCCAAATAGTGCCACATTTAAGGGTATGGGGGCAGTTCCGGACACAGGGTCTCTTCTTCCTGCGCGTGACTCCCAGGCATCCGTTTAAATGCTGAATCGGAAACTGTTCATTGATTTCTCAGGCTTTTAATCAGCTGAAATGAACATTGCTCAGACAGAGTCAAAGTCCCGTCCTGACTGCTGTCTCAGCACAGATCAATGCCCTCTTTAGACAGACAGATAGGATGAATGGATACATGTGTGCTAGTGTCATCAGTGACCGCTGCATTATAAAATCGCTCCGGCTCCAAATTCTGATGGGATGAAATGCGTTCACAACTGTGAGATGCATCTAGATCCACCATCTTTAACTAGCAATTCATTTCTATAGTACTACGCCTTCTACTAGGAAACTGCCTTGCAGTCTTTAATATGAATGAATGAACTATTAATGCTTTTACTTATTTATTGTATCATTTTTATTAACCTGAATTACAATGATTTTACCATGGTTAAGGGACTCTGCTTAGTCACTCTGCTTGAAGTCATAACTAACA